>NW_024473061.1:0-25000 GCF_017654505.1 Polyodon spathula | reverse complement strand
GTTTTGTCCGAGAGACAACGCTAGAAAAATCACACACAAAAACACACACAAATAAAATATCGCTTTTGAGGACTTTGCTTTTATTAAAGAATGAACCCCCTCAGTTAGGGATTTTAATAATTTGCTTCAGGAAATCAAATAACGAGAACGTGATTCCAAACAAAACTGAGCCCGTGTAATTCTTGTGCACAGATAATTACACAAAATATTACGTCACTTTTAGGACACCAAATCGCACTTGTGGAGACGTTTCTGAAGATTTTTAGTGTTTTTTTATAACTATTTTTCAAAAGGTAATCCTATGGTATTTCATCAGAGTGAAAATGGTTTGCTCTCAGATTCTCGGCTGTTCAGAAAAGTATAGTACAGTATACTCTCGTGGATATGTGTCCTGATACACAAGCTGAAAGTCACGTCAGTCAGGCGTCAAGCAGGTAGAGTGTTCGCTGGAGCGGAAGGGTTAATGGATTGCTTTCTAAACTGGTTTGTGTTTCCTATATGGCCGGTGGATAGAGGAGTAATTGTGTTTGTGGGTGTTTTTCAGTGGGAGACTCGGCGGAGAGTCGAGTCAGAATTCAGAGAAGGTAGCAGTTTAAGAGTGCCGTGATGTGGTGTGATCTCAAAGTTTTTAATTAAAGTAATTAAGTCAATCTGTAGCTTTACAAACCTACTGGCCAGCCCTCTGATTTTTAAGTAGCTTTTAAAAAAATAAATTGCTGAACAGTTGCATGTAAAATAGTTTAAAGGTTTTTGGAATTGTTAAATATTCTTCCTGAAGCTGGCGGTTTTAACTTAAGCTCTGCTGACCAAAGGTGATTTTAATAGTATTGCACCACAATCTCTCTCAAGGGTGGCGTGTAGCAGCGTTTGCACGTTGGCTGTAAGGAGAGCGGTATTATTTGTTTGCGTGGTGCTGTCGTGTGACTCTCTCCCCCTCCTCTCTCGCTCTCCCAGGTGCAGCGATGATGCGTGGCCGTGGCGGGGTCCCCAGGCTGGCTCTGAGAAGGGGGCTGCGGCAGCGCGGGGGGGTGATGGGCCGCGGGGCGCCTCTAATGGGCCGGGGGGCCGTGGGGCTGGGCCGAGGAGGACTGGGAGGCAGAGGTGAGTCCGAATCCAGCTTGTGTTGAGAAATTCCATGGCTTTTCATTTTTAATGGTTAGCTAGAGCCACACAAACAGATTGTTCGTGTTGAGGTCTCGTTGGTGTCAACTGGGCTAATTTTACCATCCAAGTGAAGGAACAGCCGCTCGGGTTTTGTGTGGGTTGCTGTGCTCTGCAGTCTGAAGCCCAGGGCATGCTGCCCAGTGCAGTGTGTTTTTAAACTGTTCATATTTTGCGATGCGATTTCCCTCTGATCAGCTAGTGTGTTCTACCCGCCCACAAGCCTCAGTCAGCAACCAGTGAGTTCACAGTGCTGGTCATGTGACTGGAGACGTGCATGTGTTCTCTGTGTGTGAGGGCACGCACGCACGCACGCACGCACGCACGCACGCACGCACGCACGCCAGGTATTCCATTGGCTTGTACACAATATGCATGCCAACGTCTTTTGAAAACACGCCCGTACGCGTTGTCCTTTTTAACTGTTACACAGAATATATAACGGCTGCTATAGCCATGCCGAAGGATTCATTTATTAATAGCGTTACAATGAAATTCTACTAAATCAGGGTTTTTTTATTTTTTGTTATTTATAATGACTGGAAACACTGGGTTCCAGAGTGGAAAGAAATAAACTGTACAGTAATGAAATCCGCAGTTAATTCAGCTGGCTTTTGGAAAGCCCTGCCTTGAACGCAGCACCCTGGGGTCGGTGTTTCAGCGTAGAGAAGAATGCAGCGCTTTGCAGTTTGGCGCAGTCTCTTTCTTTTTTTTCTTCTCATTGTTTACGACTGACAATATGATCTTTTAACCCTTTGCAGTCCATTTGTTCAGCGCTTGTTTTGGCTTTCGTCTTTTGCTGAAACCTGCAGTTGCGAGGAGAAATCGCAACACAGCAAAATTCTGCCAAAACACCTGATTCTGTTCCCAATGCCTAGCTCCACAACGGCAGAGTCGGTAGCCCTAAGTTGTAAGTTTTCCCTTCATTGTAAGTAAATGTGCTTTAGTATAATTGTAATGCTATTAACAAATGCATCCTACAGACTGGTTATAGCAGCAGTGAAGTATTCTGTAAATATGGTCTCTGATAGTTCAAGTACAATGCTTCTGAGATGTCGGGGCTTGTTTATCAAAAGATACACTGACTTTCAAGAACTTGATCTATAGCCTCATATGTTTCATGCACGAATTTCCCAACAGCGCTTTTACCAACACTGTACACGTAGGACTAGCATTCTCCCGGAAAGAACACATGAGAACTTCATTGGTACTGTGGGTCTGTGCTTCACTCCAGTAGAAAGTCAAAGGACTGTGTGTCTGTAGGCAGGAAGCTGCGATAATCCTTTTGGGTCTTCAGATTTCGTGCCTCATTGTTTTGTCCCCACGATGATCGTCGCCTTGCAGCCAAAATTGTAGCTCTTGGTACTGCCGTAGCCTTGTTGATTCGCCCCATTGCCGCTGTACTTGCATCGTGCCTGCCATCCTGCAGTTATTCGGCAGTGTGTGATGCCCGCTCGGAAGTTTATTAGCGATGAGACTTCCTTCATTGAGATGGCATTGGGCAGTGTGCACCGGGCTTCAGAAAAGCAGCGATCATCCCGAAACCAAGCAGCTGTTCCTTCCCTTGCTTCACTCTGAATGCTGAATCAACCCCCGATCGACACCAGCGACCCTCGCCTGATTTCTAGAGCCCAAGCAGAATAATCCTGTTTCTGCAGCGCTAACGCGAACCGTGTGAGCTGGGTTCACTGCAGTTGAATACCGCTGTTGTCATGCGCCTTTCATTTATAGAAACCGAGTGACTGCTTGAATATACGGTGTTATACAAGTTGAGCTTTCCTTATAGAAGTTAAAGGGTGTTTGTTAAACGAGCTCAAATCGAAGCTGTGCACAAACACACGGTGAATTCCTTTCTCGTGGTTTTGTTTCCAGGTCGTGGAGGAATGGGGCTCCGGGGTCGCGGCGGGTTCGTTGGGCGCGGCAGGGGTCGCGGGCGCGGGAGGGCGGTGGGGCACCCCAACGTCACCAGAGAACAGCTGGACAATCAGCTGGACGCCTACATGTCCAAAACCAAGGGACACCTGGATGCAGAGCTGGACGCTTACATGGCACAGGCAGAAGCAGACGGCAACGAATAACAATGACCCAGACACTGGAACCCAACTGGAAATAACCTGCTCTCTGTCACACACACACACACACACACACACACACACGCTCTCGCCCTCTCACTTGCATACAGACCCGTCACACAGCTGGGGTGAAGAGAACAACAAATACGGAGGGACTGGATTGTTTCTGGGTAAACGAATGTACTGCCACTTGAATTTTTGGGCATGATAACTTGGGTGACTGTGTTTTGTTTAAATAGCGCCACACACACGCACTGTTTTGTGAGTTCTGGAATATCTCCCTCCCACTCTCCCTAAATTGAACTGATGGTTTTAAAATGTTGCAGACCCTCCTTTTGGATATTATGCCTGTTCTGTGTGGGTTTTTTTTTTTTTTTTTTTTTTATATATAAAATGTTTTGTTTTTAATAAAAAGTTTAATTCTTAAGCTTCAATGTTGCACTTCTGTCTGCTTCAGAAATGCTACCTACTCTTGAAGACAGATTGCAAAGAATGTTAGTTTATTTAGAAGAATAGAGCTCTAATGCTGTGTGCAGGACATGCATTGTTGTTATTATTATAAAATGATATGTTTAGTGGTTGGTTTATGAAAAGTTAGTGAGTAGGGACTCTTAGAAATAAGTGTGCAGTTTGAACCCGACCTGCACGAGATGACCTCTTTTTTCTAGCAATGAGACACACAGCACATCATCTGGTACCCTGCAGCCAAACATTTTAACAAATAGAGTATTTTAATAACTCTGTTCACCCTGTATACTGCTAACCACACTCTGAGATCACAGGATGCAGGGCTGCTGGTTATTCACCCTGTATACTCCTAACCACACTCTGAGATCACAGGATGCAGGGCTGCTGGTTATTCACCCTGTATACTCCTAACCACACTCTGAGATCACAGGATGCAGGGCTGCTGGTTATTCACCCTGTATACTCCTAACCACACTCTGAGATCACAGGATGCAGGGCTGCTGGTTATTCACCCTGTATACTCCTAACCACACTCTGAGATCACAGGATGCAGGGCTGCTGGTTATTCACCCTGTATACTCCTAACCACACTCTGAGATCACAGGATGCAGGGCTGCTGGTTATTCACCCTGTATACTCCTAACCACACTCTGAGATCACAGGATGCAGGGCTGCTGGTTATTCACCCTGTATACTCCTAACCACACTCTGAGATCACAGGATGCAGGGCTGCTGGTTATTCACCCTGTATACTCCTAACCACACTCTGAGATCACAGGATGCAGGGCTGCTGGTTATTCACCCTGTATACTCCTAACCACACTCTGAGATCACAGGATGCAGGGCTGCTGGTTATTCACCCTGTATACCCCAAACCACACTCTGAGATCACAGGATGCAGGGCTGCTGGTTCTCAATAACCACACTCTTGAGATCACAGGGTGTGCAGGGCTGCTGGTTATTCACCCTGTATACTCCTAACCACACTGCAGGGAGATGTGCAGGATGACTGGTGTGATTCACTCCTGGTACATCACACTCCTAACCACACTCTGAGATCACAGGATGCAGGGCTGCTGGTTATTCACCCTGTATACTCCTAACCACACTCTGAGATCACAGGATGCAGGGCTGCTGGTTATTCACCCTGTATACTCCTAACCACACTCTGAGATCACAGGATGCAGGGCTGCTGGTTATTCTGAGGGTGAATAGAAAGTGTTTGGGAGGAAGGGCCCTTTCTTGTAAGGCTCCAACACTATAGAACTCTGCCTTACTCTGTCAGAGAGGCTAGGACTCTCACTGCCTCCAAATCAAGACTGAAAACGTGATTTTTTTTTTTTATTTTTTTTTTACTAGCCTTCTTATCATATTAAATAAATAAATAATACATTTCTTTAAAATATGTGCCGAATAGGAATCCCCAATAAATGTCTGGAAATAAATGGCGCTCGTTTAATGCAGCACGGTGTATATAATTCTTAATATCTTGGCTGGAATACGACAGAATGTTTGGTTTTCCATGTAGATTCTTTGTCCAGAAGCTCGTGTTTTTAATTCCAAATTTTTTTTTTTTTTTTTAAATGAATTAATATATTTTTTTAAAATTATATTATTATTATTATTTTATTTTTTTTTTTTTTTTAATTTGCATTTCTATAAAATACATTACAAAAAAAATAATAATAATAATAATAAAAGAAAATATGTTTAGCAGAGGATGGTTTCGATCCATCGACCTCTGGGTTATGGGCCCAGCACGCTTCCGCTGCGCCACTCTGCTGATTACGCAGCTGTCTGAAATTTCACTGCCTATAAACAACGTCCAGCCATGTCCCGCCTTCCCTGTCCTGGACAGCCAATCACTGTTAAGAGCATCCCCCACCAGCGTATGTGATTGGCTGCAGCCAGGTCTAGATTAAGCGACCGCGCAGTGGTCGGAGGCACCAGCGTGGAGCGGCTTGCGTTTTAAATCATCTCAGCGTTTCGGGAAAAAAAACAAACATCCACAACGTCGTACGCAATCATGAGGTAAATAAACACTGAGCTGCAACTTAAAAAGTTAAAAATAAGAATGTTTTGTTTTACAATTTAATCTGCTGCGGGTAGGGCGGAAGAATGGCCGGAGGCCCATTTGAATCCGCGACGCTCGAGTAAACCAACCCGCTTCTTGTGCACTAGGAGCCCGCGTTTTGTTGCGTGGGTTTCGCCCGGTGATTTGTTAATTGTCGCGTCTGGCGGTGCGGTATGCTGGGAAATGAGCGAGGAAAGCGGGTACGGTCCGTTTCTATCAACGGGCGAGTGTTTGCGATGAATGAATGGGGTGGCGCTGGTCGCTGTTGATATTATCGGTGACCCCGGCTGGCTAATTTGAGTGCGATCACCGCCTCGTGTGTTTATAGGAATTTGCAGCCCAAATAAACCCCGAACCTGGACGCTTTTGTTACCCTTACCCTGTTTTATCCGGGTGTCCTAGCGGCTTTTGTAAACAGATGTGTTGCTAAATGTGAGCTGAGCAGAAGACAAAGACTGGCTCCCGGGGGGGTGGATGCGTCTATTATATGATCATAAGTGTTTCTGATGCGTATGACCCCCCCCCCCCATGTTGCATGTTGCATGTTGCAGTTGGTTTTTGATCCACGGTTATCTGATGCGCGTTGCATGCGAGTCTGTTCATATCCAGCTTGTGTGAACTCTGTCTGTGTCTCTCTCTGTCTCTCTGTCTTCTGTTCCTCCCACAGTGTTGCTCTAATGCTTGTCTTTGTTCCTGCAGGGGTGATAGAGGCCGAGGCCGCGGAGGGCGGTTCGGCTCCAGAGGAGGACCCGCTCAGGGGTAGGTACTGCTCAGCTGGGGTGAATGAACTGCCCCTGGGGGTAGGTACTGCTCAGCTGGGGTGAATGAACTGCCCCTGGGGGTAGGTGGGGCTGTTGGACACAAGAGACCATAAGGATGTTCAAAACAGAAACTGTGCATTGTAACTCTCAACCAAAAATGTTAGTAACAAAAAAACAAGAACACTTTAACTGGTTTCTCCCAGCATATTTTTCACTGCAAAAACATCTAGACAGCTGAGGCTGAACTTGCTGGACAAGGTTACAGTTTGTCTGGCTTTTTTTTTTTTCTTTTGCCCTCCTGCCCAACAAAACCGAGTGACTGCAAATCGGTAATGTTATGGTTTTCGAATCTGAGTTAAAGGATGGCAAAAAAACACCTGGGACGTGTTCTAGCCGCCTGGGAGGATGTGTTCAACCCTGGAGTCTCTGTCCAAATGAGTTTGCATTGCTTTGCAGGTACAGGCCCTTTGTTCCACACATCCCGTTTGATTTCTATGTGGTGAGTACTATGTCTTATGTCTACTTACAGTGTGAGTGTATCTGTTCTTACTGGGGTGGGAGGCTGGCCCTTGTCTTGGGAACACAAATCCACTGTTTCTCTCCAGGGATGGCAGTGAGAGTCCTCTTGCATAGCAGTGTGACCCCATTCCTGTTTTTACCGAGTTTAATAACACACCCATAAACTTCGGCTAATCAAGCTCGTAGCAAAACCAGGAATGGGTGAAACTGCTATGCAACAGGAGTCTGATTCCCATCTCCGCTGTTGCATGCGTCTTCTCTTGCTCGGTTTGAAATGGTTTCTCGCCTGTCTCTCTGTGCTCAAGTGCCAGGGGGCGCTGAGATGGATACATCCTGCCTTTCTTGTGTGGTCCAGTGGTTCATTAAACAGGCTTGTAACCAGGAGGTCCAAATCCCAGCTCAGCCACTGACTCGCTGTGTGTGACCCTGAGCAAGTCACTGAACCTCCTTGTGCTGCGTCTTTGGGGTGAGGCGTTGTTGTAAGTGACACTGCAGCTGATGCATGGTTCACACACCCTCGTCTCTAAGTCCCCTTGGATAAAGACATCTGCTAAATGAACTAATAATAATGCTGTGTGTTTCTGAAGTGGTGGTTATGGCAAGCTGTCTCGGATCTCTCCTACACACCTTGAGTGCAATTTGAAATGCTGCTAAGGGGGGAATGTATGCTTGCATAATCTCTTAAACTAAAACAATGTGAACTTGTCTATTTGATGTGTAATGGGGACTTTATTTATTTAGATATCTGCAGTGTCAAAGGTGTTTGCTTTTAGACTGTAGAAACTTTTCGCTGTCTGCAGACACAGTGGTCTGTGCTGGTTATTGTGAGGCACTGGCTGCCCTTCACTGGTGTGTATTGTCTCCCTCCCTCCTGTATATTCTGTGTCTCGTCTCCTTTGTCATGTGATGTGCGCTTGCTCAGTATGAAATGGCTTCTCCACAACACTCCTGCTGTCTGTTGCTCCTGCTGCCCTGCGCCCTGCTGGCTGTTGATTTGCATCTCTCTCTCCTCCAGTGTGAAATGGCCTTCCCTCGAGTGAAGCCTGCCCCCGACGAGACGGCCTTCAGCGAGTGTCTGCTGAAGAGAAACCAGGACCTCAGCCCCACCCCTACAGAGCAGGTGTGTGTGTGTGTGCAGTGAAAATGTCTAATCCAGCCTCTCTATAAACTGGCAGCCTGTATAATGGGTCCTGGCCAGATCCCTATCGGACTGCATGGTGTGATCCCCTTCTAGAATCCGGAACCTGTGTGTTCTGGAATCTGGCGTGATTAAGTCCGGTCTTGTTTAAAATCCAATGTAAAATCTCAGTGTACAGTCTGGCAAAGTCGTGTGGCTTTTTTTTCCTTTCTAAATCTGATTTATGTTTTGTGGAAAGTACAATAAAATGAATGCAATCCTTTAATTAGTGTGCGGACCTGCACTTTTACTGGGTGCACTGTGACTGGTTTTCAGAGTGTTCAGATAGTTTGTCATTGATGCCTATTTTTTTTGGGCGGGGGGGGGGCCCCGCAGTGCCCCTCTAATCCAGCACACTGTATAATCCACTGCAATTTCCTGTTCCCAGTTGATGCTGGATTAGACTGGTTTTACTGTGCCTCTAGCTGCACTGTGTGTGTAAGCATGCTGATCCACACTGCTTTTTAATAAGAAGTTCTCCTTGAGTGAAGTAGCCTTCACTGTTTTGGAAATGCACAGTCCAGGTAGTTGAAGGAATTGCCACAGTATACTGAAATTAATCTGAGGTGTCTGTTTAGTATCCCCATCTCTTGGTACCCTTTGAAGGGGATGGAATTGTAGGCATGGTAACCCCAGCATCTTCTAGGGATCATGAGTACTGGTTCCATGAAGATGCCTTTGGATGAATAGCGTCTGTCTCCCTCTGGTGGTAAACCTTTTTTGTTTGTATTTGTTTCTCCCCTCTCTTTCAGTCTTCCATCTTGTCCCTCGTCACAAAGATCAATAACGTGATTGACAACCTCATTGTTGCCCCGGGTAACTTCGAAGTGGTGAGTGGGGCGCGTTCTGTCTTTCAGCATGGCGCGCTTCAGTGGTGACCATGTACATCTACTGCGACACATGGAACGCGATAGTGGTGCAGTTTTCAGTGACTTTACAAGGTTGACCAAAGCTTGGAGAAAAATGTCTTCACATCCAACCCAGTTCAGGATTAGAAACTCACACTAGCCCTGCTGCTGCTGCTGCACCCAGTCCTGGGGTTCAGAGCTCCCCTCAATTTTGCAATGATCAGGAGCCAGGCAAGGGAGGAAGAGGGCGAACAGGAGTTGAGCAGGGTTAGAAACATTCACACTAGCCCGTGAAGTCTAGTATTATTAATATTGCAATGATCAGGAGGCAGGAGTTTGAGCAGGGTTAGAAACTCACACTAGCCCTGCTGCTGCTGCACCCAGTCCTGGGGTTCAGAGCTCCCCTCAATGAAGTCTATTATTATTAATATTGCAATGATCAGGAGCCAGGAGTTTGAGCAGGGTTAGAAACTCACACTAGCCCTGCTGCTGCTGCTGCACCCAGTCCTGGGGTTCAGAGCTCCCCTCAATGAAGTCTATTATTATTAATATTGCAATGATCAGGAGCCAGGAGTTTGAGCAGGGTTAGAAACTCACACTAGCCCTGCTGCTGCTGCACCCAGTCCTGGGGTTCAGAGCTCCCCTCAATGAAGTCTATTATTATTAATATTGCAATGATCAGGGGGCAGGAGTTTGAGCAGGGTTAGAAACTCACACTAGCCCTGCTGCTGTTAGTTTATTTACACTATTCTGTTAATTGTGCCTGACACCCCTAATCTCTCTCTCTCTAGCAACTTGAGGAGGTGCGCCAGGTGGGCTCCTACAAGAAGGGCACCATGACCACGGGGCACAACGTGGCAGACCTGGTCGTCATTCTCAAGATCCTGCCCACGCGTGGGTATCTCCGCGGCGCTGGGGTCTGAGCGGGCGGGAGGGGCTAAGAGTGGGCAGTGTAGTTTTTTTTGAAGAAGTATTTGGGTTTTAGTGCAGCGCAGAGAGATTATTCAGCTAAGCTCTCCTACAGGCGGGGATCGTTGGTGTTGATCAGGCAATTTTACCATTCCAAGTGAAGAAACCGCTGCTTGGGCGTGTGTGGATCGCTGTTCTCCACAGTTGAAAAGCAGAGATCCTCACAAACCCAAGCAGCTGTTTTTTGTCGCCTTGTTTCATTTTGAATGGTAAATTTAGCCCGAGCAGCACCAATAACTGGCGCCTGATTTTCAGCAGAGAGCTCGATCCGCGTCGTCTCCTGCAGCACCATTTAGTTTCCTCTGTTGCTTCCAGCTAATCGTGTTTGTTTTTCTTGTTCCAGTTGAAGCTGTTGCAGCTCTTGGAAACAAAGTCGTAGAGACCCTCCGAACACAGGACCCAGCAGAAGGTCTGTACAGAATTTGGTTTCCACAAAATCTGCTGTGAATTCCTTTCTACCTGCGCAATTCCATTCTAATTGGAGTGAGCCGAAGTTGCATCAAAACTTTTACTCCAATCTGTAACTCCTGTTTCTTCTGAAAGATGTGGAACGCCTGTTTAATTTTACTAAACTTGAACCAAACAACTAAGTGTGGTCCAGTGGTCACAGAAACGGGCTTGTAACCAGGAGGTTCAAATCCCAGCTCAGCCACTGACTCGCTGTGTGTGACCCTGAGCAAGTCACTGAACCTCCTTGTGCTGCGTCTTTGGGGTGAGACGTTCTTGTAAGTGACTCTGCAGCTGATGCATCGTTCACACACCCTAGTCTCGAATCTTGTAAAGCGCTTTGTGATGGTGCTCCACTATGAAAGGCGCTATATAAAAAAAAATATTATTAAAGATACCTCTGTTTAACTTTAAGAATTCTTTGTTTTTTCGTACTGTTTTTGGTTTTCAAAGCCTTGCGTGATCTTGTGCTTTTTGACTTGGTGCTGCGTGTCTTTTTGACGTTGTCTCTCCCGCAGTGCTGTCCATGCTCACCAACGAGACCGGTTTCGAGATCAGCTCTGCGGACGCCACTGTGAAGGTCCTCATCACCACGGTGCCCCCGAACCTGCGCAAGCTGGATGCAGAGCTGCACTGTGCGTCCGCATGCTTTACTGCCTTTTCACTGTCTGCACAGCTAGCCCTGTAATCCAGACTGGAGTAAAACTGGACTCCCCTTGTGGATAGTTCTGTCTATTGCATGTTAATCCACTGTCCCCTCTCCCCTGAATCCAGTATCTGTTTTGAGCTGCACGAAACGATTTGGATCAAGCTGTCCACAGGCGAGGGTCGTTGGCGATCTGGGCTCATTTACTGTTCTGTGAAGACAACTTGGATTTGTGTCGATCGCTCTTTTAAAAACAGCCGTCCTTGCGAACCCAAGCTCTCTTCGCTTTGGAATAAGCACGTTTTCGCCCGATCAACGCCAGCGACCCTCGCAGGGGGGCGAGCTTCTCTGAACAGTCGATTTGCGTGGCTGTAAAATGGTCTGATTGCCGATCGAATTCCTCTTCTGTTTCCAGTGGATATCAAGGTCCTTCAGAGCGCCCTTGCAGCGATCCGCCACGCCCGCTGGTTCGAGGAGAACGCATTGCAGTCCACGTAAGAGCGCTTTTCCTGTTCGTTTTCATATCGTGCTTTCGATTGGTCTGCAGGAGTTGCAGTTCTAAAGTAACACGCAACTACCCTACCGTGGTTTATTGTAAATAACCAGTCCGTGATCACAGGCACCAATACAGACATACTATACATGTCTTTTAAAACAACGGGTAGGAATGGAAGTAAGACTCCCTTTGCATAGCAGTTTGCTCCACTCCTGGTTTTGCTAGGAGTTCAAGAGCTATACGCTGTGGCTAATCAAGCTGGTAAGAAACCCTAGAGTGGGTGAAACTGCTATGCAATCGGACTCTTATTGCCGTCCCTCAGTGGGGTTACAAAGTGGCTGGATAATGGCTGGTCGTTCAGTGCAAAGCACGGCATGCAGCTGTTAGTAATTAAGCTTGGAAAGGTGGATCCTTACACTGGAGCTCTTAATTAACCGTTCACATATGTGAAGTATGCAGGTGTGCCTAGATTCAGTTCCGCTGTGATTGGCTGTAACTGACCCCCCAGGTCTGGTGGTTGAATTTTGAAAGGAAACCCGCACTCCTAACCCTGACTCTCCTCCCTGCAGCGTGAAGGTTCTGATCCGGCTTCTGAAGGATCTCCGAGCCCGCTTCCCAGGCTTCGAGCCGCTCACACCCTGGATCATAGACCTGCTGGTGAGTGGAACCGGGGAAGCGTTTCAGCAGAACGCATCGGCTGGGCGCGTTTTCTGTTCTTAAGAATCTGGCTGAACACACTTGTGTGTGTGTTTTTTTTTTTGTGTGTGAAATCAACAGCTGCTGCTCGTGCAAAACGCACGAGGGTTTATTCTGCAAAGGTTTATCAAATCTTGCATTTATAAACGAGAAATCCTGAAGCATAATAGGAAACATTTAATCGGATACATGGGTATCTCCCGGAGGATCTAGCATAGGCTTCCGAGTGTCATTTGATAGCATCAAGACACTTGCTTGAAATGCTTCACTACTGTAGCGACCGGGGCGCCTCTAACTCTCTCCTCTTTCTGCAGGGGCACGCTGCAGTGATGAACAACCCTTCTAGACAGCCCCTGTCCCTCAATGTCGCTTACAGGTGAGGATCCCTTCCCTGGTGTGATTCACTAGAGAGCCAGTTACAGCGTGGGGCAGGTTATAGTAATTGCATCCCCCTGATCGCTACAGTCTGGATAAACCACCTTCAAAAGGGCCCCCAGTTTACAGCTGTGTGTCTCGGACTGCCAGGCTTTAGCGTGACCTGGGAGCAGAAGCCACTCGCTGTCTTGCGTTGAACTTTAGTTGAAATCCAAGAGCTTTTAAAAACCAGGAGGACGCGAGCCCTTGTCAAGTTAAGGCTGTAGCAAGAGGCAGTGCAGAGAACATCCACCCTGGAAACGATCTTCTCTGTGAACTGCAGCCGTTTTGTTTAATTTCCACTGAGTGGGGGGGGTGGGGGGATGTTTTGAAGTCGGTCTCTTCCTGTGAGTTTTTAACGCCGCTGTTTTTTTCTTGTCTCTTTGCAGACGTTGCCTGCAGATGCTGGCCGCTGGTCTCTTCCTGCCTGGCTCTGTTGGAATCACAGACCCCTGTGAGAGTGGTAACTTCCGTGTGCACACAGTCATGACCCTGGAGCAGCAGGTGACCGCGCGGTTACAAGCACAAACGCTGGAATTCAGACTAGAAGACTTGTCTTGTGTTCGCATGCTTGCGTGTAATATATAGCAGACCCTGGTGTACTGTTTATGCTTTTAACTATATGAATCCTGTAGTATAGAGTGCTGTATATCCGTTTGTATCCTGAAGTCACGTTAGGATTGGTGATACTGCAAAAACACCCAGTACAGGGTGCTGGGTAAGATCTGCACAGACCTTGATTGCTATTAATCTTGTACCAGCATAAGGTAGTTTTTAGTTAGCACTGATGTCTGTCAAACCAGCTGATAATTGCACAACTTGAAACGCATTACCGTTTTCTGTTGCCCACACGCTCCACAAATCCTTAAACTTGAAAATGTAAACCAGTGAGGCTCCAGTGCATCCGCGCCTGTACACAAGCCTAGGGGAGAGTGCTGTGTGTTGGAGGGTCTCTGTGCAAATCTCTTCCCAGGTGAGGTTGAGCACCAGGAGTGTAACGATGCTCTAGGGTCCCCACACCTGTGACGGGGCTGCTTGTATGATTTTAATAATCCACACAACCCCTAGCAGCTGTTTCTACACTCGGTGTCTCGTTAGCCTGATGGTTTCGACAGCAGTGACCTCTCCTGATTACCGTGGAGAGCTCGGTCCTGGCAGTGGGTCCCTGCCGCGCTCGTCTGCTCTCTGATGGGTTGTCTCGTTGCAGGACATGGTGTGCTTCACAGCGCAGTCTCTCGTCAGGATCCTCTCTCACGGGGGTTACAGGAAGATCCTGGGGCTGGAGGGAGATGCCAGCTGTGAGTAAATCCCATTTTAAAATGGTCTTTTAAAACAGCCAGACAAAAAGGCTGTACATGAGGGGTAATTATTAGCAGTGTTATTGACTTCCCCGTGATCCAGATGTCCTCTGAACTTGTTTAACTAGAAAATAGAGTAATCTGGGGATGTGTGTGAGTGAAATGCCTTTTGAGGAGTGCTGATGTGCCTGGACCCAAATGGACTAGGACCTGGCAAGATCTCTCTCACTATTGAAAGCTTGCATTTTTCCCCTGGTTTTTAAAAAAAAACCCAGAAGAATCTTCTTTCTACAGTTTTCAGTAGCGTGTGTGTGTGTGGTTTGGGTCACTCCACACGCACTCGCACAGTGTTTTACTATAGCACTGGATTCCTGTGCCCTGCTTGGTTCTGTCTGAAGATTTCAATCCCTCTCGCAGAACTCAATGCAAGCACGCCAGCCCTGATTGCTGTGGCAGATTGCTTGTTCCCTTTCTGCCACACAAGCTCCCTTTCAGCTGCCCACGTCCACACGAGCGTCTAGCGTGACTCTCCCTCCGAAATCTCGGTTGACAAAAATAATGAAGTTGGCTCTGAAGTGGTGTCTCCGAGCTTTGACAGAAGGGCTTTCTGTTCAAGAGGGATTAGTAGAAGATGCATTTTTAGGTATTGATTTTTAAGGCTTGAGTATTCCAGAAATACACGCTGTCTCTGTCCTTGCCTGTCATTGACAGCAGAGCATTTCGATCGCAGTGCTGTATTGAATTCTGAAATTCCTCTTGAAGTTCAGATTGAATGCCTGTGATGCAGATCGGTTAGTTTTCTTTAGGTCGGCTCTCGGTGTTATTGCTGACCAAATACCATTCCCTAAACTGACATTCAGTTTTTCAACTCCCTTTTATAGCAGAGCAGGTTATAATGCGGTGTGGTTGTGCTGGGTTCGTTTCACTGGTGCTTTCTCATTGTAACCCGGTCTGTGACTCGGCAGCGTGGTCCTGTCTGTAACAAACCCCGCTCCTGTTTTAGACCTGGCCTCTGAAATGTCCACGTGGGACGGGGTGATTGTGACCCCCTCGGAGAAAGCCTACGAGAAGCCCCCCGAGAAGAAAGAGGGAGAAGAGGAGAATCTGGAGGAAGGAGGAGAGGGAGAGGAGGAGAGCATGGAGACACAGGAGTAGAGGTGAGTGAAAGACCGCAGTCCTTCGACTGCACTGCTCTGAACAGTCAGTAGCGTTCAGAGTCTGTCAATAATGGTGTTGAAACAATCTTGGCATTAGATATGAGCCTGGCTTATTATACTGACATTTTGCAATTGCTAAAGCTGGCATCAGTTATTTCAATGTAGCCCCTGTGGTGTTAGAAAGAACAGTGGTGACTCAAAGCCAACAAAGTCATCAAGCAATGCGCGTGCAAACAGCCAGTGTAGATTTAAAACCTGGCTTCAGAAAGTCACGTTCAGCCAACACAAGACTGACCCTCGTATTGTAGTTTGTTTAAATTGCTAAATGCTGTTTTTGAATTCTTGTTTCTTGACGTTTTGCTTGATCTGGCTGTAAGTTGCGTGGCAGTCTGTGCTGGGGAGGGGGGGCTCCTCCCATGCATCACCTTGGACCCTGATACAGGGCTGGCACCATTCTGCACACCGGGAGTCTGTGCTTGTGTCCACCCCGCTCGGATTACCCGTCCTGGGATTTTTTTTCCAGCAGTGCAGGTGTTAACTGAGGGGTCACGTGTACTGATGTGTGAGGGAGAAACTGGTCAGGATGGGAAGACAAATGAGCAACAAATCGCACAACATCTTTTATGAATTGTATCAAGTCAGAAAATACAGTACAAGTCTAAGCATGAATTGGTACGCTTTCAGCAGTCAATAACATTCAAATAATTTAGCTTCAGTGTAAATATCAATTGCATGGAAAGAGAACGCATTAGAATTAATTAGTCCTAGAATTAATTAATCTTTTGTCAGGGAATGAGTAATGTCAATTTGCAAGCTGGGTAACTGCTAGAGGAAATGTCAAAATACAATCTCTGAATTCAAATTACTCTAATATTTATACATCTTAATTTTGATCAGTGTTTTAAAACGCACGAGTTGGGTTCCGTGCTACATGAAGTTGACTCCCCTGTTTTAATTATTGATTTTGGCGACTTCGACTGTCTTCTCCCTCTGTATAGTTAAGTTGCACTTGCTATAATTCTGCCTTATTGTTTTATTGAAACGCTGTAGTTGGAAGTACAGCCCTTTTCACATTTCCACGACCTCAACCTTCCTGCAAAAGCACGTTGGTTGCATCCCCAGTAGATTTCCTGCACAGTTGGTTCACCAGTTCGCTTTCCTTTCCCTCAGCGGTGATCCAGGTTCAATATTAGCAATTCCGTTTGGGTTTCCTTTCCAGTGTATTGAATTTGGGGGTGTTTTTAGCTAGATTTTTAATGGAGCTGGTGTCGTTGAGTCTTGTTTTTGAACTCGCGTACCTCGGGGGGTAATCGGGGGTGCCAACACCTGGACGTTCCAGCGAGTCGAATTCGCTGACTTGTTGCTTTTTTTTTGGTCCTACATTCACACATTTGTATCATTGTCACAAGATTCATGTATTCGAGGGCCACAAGGCAAGCGGTAGTTGATGCCAGTCCTGTGACTCTGGTACCCATCCCTACACTGGCAGGACGGCTGTCTTGCCCGTCCCTACACTGTCAGGACGGCTGTCCTGCCCGTCGCTGCACTGGTTCCTTCTTAAGCCTGCTGTAACGAGTGCAGATCATGCTTTTAATCTGTGCCAGACCCCTGCCCTCGATGCCAGAGGCTATGCGAACCGTCATTGTTCTCAAAGCCCAGGCTGGCGTGGGAGGATATTTTGTGAGCTGCCCTTTCTTGTATCTGGCTTGCCAGCTACGTGGGGCTTTGGATCCTAAAATGAGTTATTAATTTCTCCCCCCCCCCCCCCCCCCCCAATGGTCTTCAGGATCAGCCAACAAGCTCTTTATCTGGGGACCTGGCTGTAAATAAATAAATAAATTTAAAAAGCCTTCAGGTTTTTGTACTGCTTGGAAGTTGGTAGCTGTGAAGACGTGGCGCTGAATGACTTGCTGTAGCACTGAGGAGCATGAACAAACTTGCTAGGTTTTAACTGGACATGAAATAAAATGACTTTTTACCACCGAAACTGGTATTTGGTATTTGTCCCTCCCTCTATTAGAGCAAAAATGCCTGGTATAATTTTTCTAAAGCACTGGCGCTTGCTATGCAGAGTGTGTGTGGTGCCGGGGTGCCGCTGTGCCTCTAATGGATCAATGCTGTTTACATTGATTCAGTCCAGACCTGGGTTTAAATACGAGACCAGCAATGGGGGGAGACCAGTGGTGTATACTGGGAGCAATGGGGGGAGATCAGTGGTGTATACTGGGAGCAATGGGGGCGAGACTGCTGTGTAAACTCTGTTTCTTTCTTTCCTCAGGCATCTACCGTTGCAGTTTCCTAGCGGACAGACCTGGACCACCGAGAACTGTCGCCCGGCTTTCTTTAACCCTTCTAAACAGTCTGCATCATTTGTGTTTTGTTTTGAGATGTTTACATGGTGACCAATTAAACAGTTTGTATTTTTGGGTTTTATTAGGAGCTTCTGCTTGGTGTGAGTTTTTATTTTGTGTGTTTTTGTGGGAAGGCTGAGGGAGGATCGCTTCACCCGCTGCACATCGAGCAAACTCTGCATGTGGAGCAACCATTTTCAGATCACATTTCCAGTTCAGTCTGCAATGTAAAGTAACAGAATAATGATCCGTCCCGTCTGACACAGGGATCCACACTCCTTTCAACAACAACAAAAATAATTCCCGTTGAAGCTTTTTGGAAGCGTGTAGATAATTGATTTCATGGATGTCACATCATTTGCAGACCATTGTTTTGGCCCCCTACCCTTTACACCAGAACTCAAGGCAACAGATCAAGCAGGAACTTTTAACAACTTTTATAATAGAACCAAGGAAAGTACGCTTTCTGAAAAACGTGTTTAAAGTGTTCGTTCATGACGCAGGGATCGACGCCCCTGCTTTTAGGATTGGGTGTGTCCTCCTTTTTGTTTTTATGCGGCTTTCAGACGTTGATGATAATTCTTGACCAGTGTGTTACATCTTGCTGGTGCAGTCTGGGCCCATTCTGTCTTGAATATTTCCTTCAGCTCAGTCTGGACACACAACGCTTGGCTGCAGGTTTTATTTATCAGATCGGCTCAAAGCATTTCTATTGCATTGAGATCTGGTGATTTTTTTTCTTTTCCTGAGGCCATTCCAGGACTTGCATCTCTTTGTTTTCTTCATGAATTCCAGTTGAGTTGTTGTCGCGTTGGAAGATTTCATTGCTAGAATGCTTTGCTGCGTCACTGGGTTCGCTCGATCTTCAATCGCATGCCTGTCTCCAGTCCCTGAACTGTTTAAGTGCTTCAGTTTATTTTTTATAAAATGTACCCAACAGCGTTTCATATGAATTAGTGTCTCGTGCACTAAATGGTTGTATTTGTTATTTTAACCTCCCACTGATGCATGTAGAGAACAACTGAGTGCAGCGACCCTGAAAGAGAAGTGATAGAAACACCTATTAAACAGACTGCGATTCATGTGTTGGTTGGTGATCGTTCAGAGAGCAGTGATCCACGTGGACCTACACTGGAGGCCCGGCCCGGCCCGGGACAGAACAGCATGACACTGTCACCGAGGGACCGGCGGAGAACGAGTTGTCTCTTTGGGCCGGGCATGGACGATCACACCTGGAGCGGACGTGAAATTGTGACAAAGTAGAAGTGCAATAAGAGCAAGGACTATAAAAGGGGAAGTTGTGCCTACAGAAAATGCTAAATCAGTCACAGCAATGGAATTCACCTTTTAATGTAACTGCCCTAGGATGTGTGTGTGTGTGTGTGCAGAAACAAAGGCGTCGCTCCCCAGGTTCATAGTTATAGTTCTGGTCATTTTGGATCAATTGCAACGAGCTGAAAGGAGCGTCCTAACGGGATGGTCCTGTACGGAGGACGGTACTAAACCAGCACGGGAAGCTAATACCGATTACTCGGACCTAGGCAGCTCCAGATCGGCCGCTGCTGCGTATTTAAAATGTGACTCGACTGCACCGATCCCAAAGCAGCAGCAGCAGCCCTCAATAGAGAGGATAGGGAGCTAGTCTGGCAGTTTCTGCAGATGAAAAGGCTTGCGATATAGTACTAAGTTTTTTTTTAAAAAGTGAATTTAAAAAACAACAAAGATGTTAGGTTTCTTAAATAAAATCGATCTCGTAACGATTTGTAACCCTCTGGGATAGAATGAGCTGGAAGCAATCGCTCGGATTTGGAGCCCTGACCCCAGCGCCCTGTTTCATAATAGCGCACTACAACCAAGAGCTGAACCCGGAGCTCTGTGTTAAATCTGGGGGTCACACAGCCCCCGCTTCTTTTTTTTTTTTTTCTCATTGCAACGGGTAGTAGGTTAGTAGGCAGCCTGGGGACGATCCCGAGGTGGGACAGTAGCTGCTAGCTCGGAGCATGCTACCCAGCTCCGCGCTAAATCTACACCGTGGTTGCAGCTGCCACTAAAACGTCATTTTCATAGCAAAAATAAATAAATAAATGTATAAATAATGCGGTTTTGTTAGAGCGCAAAACCTCACCCCGTCCGACATGATGCGGGAGCGAGTGTTTGAATAGCGTGCTCAACACTGCGGGTGTTTTATACAGAACTGAAATCAGAGTCGACCGTTCAGGGTTTATACTGAGGCAGATTTTCCACTTGTTGCAGATCAATCGCAGATCAACATTTTATAACAACACCCTGCAAAATCGACGGGATGTGACTGGCAGTTCTTCAGGCTGGCCGCTAGGGGTCAGGCCCCTCTGAAATGCAAACCCATGCGGTCTGGGCAAGGTGCATTGCACAGCACTGGCCCAAAATGCTAAAACGCGGCATTTGTTTATTTCTGCATTTAACAAAGCGCGCTAATTGATCGGTGAGCGCCGCTCATCTAACGGGAGTCATTATCTATACATTTGAGCAACTGTTGCGTTAATTGTAATGCTAAGTATAAAAACTGAGCGTATTGCAACAGCACAGTTTTCCCAGCCCTGGCAGGGGTTCTGTAATATCACGCTGTGCGCTTTCGCGTTATCACAAAGGAGGAAATACCTTGTTTGCGTTTGAATATTCCCCAGGGAAACTGCAGGAGCTAGCTTTCCTGTCCCCAGATAGCAACGACGTCAAACCGATATTAACGCAATGCAACTCTCTGCAATAGCCGTGTTTAAGAGCTGTTGTATTTGCACAATGAAAGGTGTGATATTACAGCTGCGGGCTGGGAGGTGTGATCACCACGTGGAGCAGCACGCCAGGGAGGATAGGAGAGCGATTGAGCGGGGTTTGCAGGTTTGGTTTGGCTTTCTTGATTTGGGAGACCCGGCGATGCTTTGGGATAGCTGCCAGGCAGAACACAATGTTCCCGCTGACGTGTTAATTAATAACACCCCCCCCCCCCCCCCCGCCTGGAAGTGGTTTCAGGCGTTAATTACGTTTAATAACTTAGTCTTTTCAAACGATTTAATGACTGCGCAGAGAGTGTCTCAGTGCCTGCCGTCTGAGATTGCTTGTGTTGAAAACGCGATATGAGAAAAAAAAAGCTTTTTTTTTTTTTTTTTTTTTTAATTGAAATGTGTGTTTATTTTGATATTTCAAAACCTGTGATGCTGCCGGCTTCCACCGCCATCCCCCCCACGACGATACAGCTTGATCTTACCTTTGAAAATATCGTTACCGCAGGCCTTACTTTAATTAAATACATGCCACTGATAAATGCGGTTTTTTAAGCGTGAGGTCAGCTCACATCCAGCTTTAAGATTTAAACAAGCGAGATTTTAAATACAACGATATACTAAAATATGCATGCTCTAAAATGCATTTGAAAATAATAATAAGAAGAAGAATATATCTATATTATATAATAATATCTATTTCAATCGAATTACGACCCTCTGAAAAACTAGACAACTTCATCTCAGGAAATTATAACCTTCAAACAGATCCATTTATTTTGACTTGAACGAAACATTTTCAGATTCATAATAAGAACCCGGTTCCATCGTGCTGAAGCAGACCGCTGCACTGCAGTCCTCCACGCTGAATAAAGAACCCGTCAGCGCTTCAGGAGAGAAGGTGGCGGGGGCGGCATCGTCTGTGTGTGTCTTTGCTGATAACCCAGTCCCTGTCACTCAGTTGAAATGCTGGTGAATAAGCATTCGCTTGCCTTTTTGTTATTTAGATGCACAGAATCCTGCCTGTTACTCACCCATTCGCTGCCGCACACAGCCTTTAGTGCAAAGCTGTTATGCTGAACTGAACTATAAAGGAGAAGGGGGGAGCAAACACCCACTGACCAATAATAGCTCTACATATAGCTAATACATTGGGAGACCAATTGCAAGAGGAAGAGGGAGGGAGAGAGGGGGAGGCAGAGAGAGAGAGAGAGAGAGAGTCATGCAATATCCTAGCAGTTATCTCTCTGCTAATGCAAGGAGTAGCAGGTCTGAGAGAAGCTTTCCTCTGGAAAACTCCAGCGCTAGCATTAAGAAGATTGCCTGACTGGAACGGGTCCTGGGATTGGAAAGTTCGACTGCAGCAGACTTTTCCCCTGGAAGGAAGCTGAAGGAAGGTGTTCCAGTGTTCACCAGGAGTCCTGCGTTACTCCTTGTCTTCGTTTCTGGGGTTGGAGTTTCAAGGGCAGGCAGATCTTGTGGAATACTTGCGATGCTTCGAAGCAACGCCTGTGCCCTGCCGTACTGAACTCAACACCCGTCCCCGTTTAACGCAGAACACTACTTTTAGAAAAAAAAAAAAAAAAAAGCCAATTCATTCCTCGGAGGAATTTCTTTCTTGGGCGATTAAAACCAAATCTTTTTTGAAGTTGAAAGAAAGAACGCGAGAGAGAGAGAGGATATCAGGCGACAGCCAGTCTAAAGGAAGGAAGAGTGAACGAGGGAGATACGGGCTGCAGTGGCTCTGGGGTTGCAGCATTGCCCGCCTGCTGTACCACCCTTGAAAGCCAGCATGTGATTCCTGGAGCAAGCAGCCCAGGACACCCCTCCCGCCTGTGAGACCTTTAGGAGAGACGGGGGAGCTTAAGTTTTACTTTTTTGCCTTCAGGATATAAAACAGCGCAAGCCCTCCCTGGTTTGAGTGCTCAAGCACAGGCTGGGAGACTGAATGATTTTTACTGTTGAATTAAAGCCGCTCTTTGTAAATGACAGCTCCTCTTTGAAGGAACACTGGATCGCTCAAGCTGATCAAAAATACCTTTATTTATTTAACTGAGCTTTATGGACTTTTGGGACAGGAGTTATTTTTTGAACCCAGATCCCTCGTTGGCTCGTCCTAGACTGATCCGGTGAGCTTGTGGTCTTAATTTTTTGATTTGTCTTTTTTTTTTGTTTTGCCTTGAAAATTCCAAATTGATGTCTGTTTTGGAACTATTTCAACCAGGACTAACTGGAATATCCAAGCAGCTGGAATTGTGGTTTTGAGTTCGGAGAGTCAGGATTGAGCTGCAAGAGCTGCAGCTGAAACATTTCCACGCAGAAATATACACAGAAAAAAAGAAATATACACGCTGGCCTAACTCAGCACTATTTCAAACTGGAGATATGGTCGTTATGAACATTTCGGCAACACCAAATACAAATATCATTGCCTGACAGAATAAGATCTTTTGCTGCCATTATAACCGTACAGGATTTTGCTGGGGGAGTTTAGCTGTTAACATTAGCCACAAAATTCATTCAGTTGCTTTTATTTTATGTTTCACTGAGAAGGTTCCTTGCGGTTTCATTTTAGCAGCACAGTTTATTAGTCCACATTATGATCGTCTGGTTTAAAAACAAGATGCCTCGCGATCTTGTCAGTGGAAATGTCCCCAGTTTAAACTGTCCATTTTAGTGACTGCATTTAGAGTACTGGTTTACACGAAATCATCAGTTTTGAATTCTGAATTTGAATCTCTGTGTTTTGAATTGCTGTGTTGTAACAGCTCCCACTGAAGATATGATACAGGTTTAATGCATCATTATCCAGGCTTAACCCTTTCAAAACTGCAGCGCTGTATAGAGGTCTATAGGAAAGATAGCAATTATTTCACTACAGTTTAAGGCACTCAAACCTATAGAATTGAATTGGCTTATCTTTCTGTATAGTTAATTGGGGGTTAACACTATTGTGCTTTTCAAATACTGTAGACAAAGAGTAACTGCCCCTTTTGCTCCAAAAATCATTTAGTGTTAGTTAAACCAAGCGCTATCGGTTGCAAGACCTTTTATTCAATCTTTAAATTCAAACCTGATCACTAGAGCGCTGAAGGAGTAGCTGTGCTGGTCAGCAGACCGTGTCTTTCTAAAAGCTGAGAGCCCAGCACATCACACTTTCACGAATACAATACAGGTTGCCTTTGTTCATTGACAATGCCAACTGTCTTATAGACCTGCACTGTGCTAGAGAGTAGATATAAGCGGTCTCTGTCCACACTGTCGCACTGTATTCAATGCTGTTGTAGCCGACTGCACCACCCCTTGAAAAAGAATTTTTTAAGAGACAAGGGAGGGTCAGCTGATATATCGCTAATAATAATAATAATAATAATGATATTAGATCCATTCAAGATGACAGCACTGGGCTGTTGGTTTCTTTTGCTGCTCAGCTGTTTTTTGATGCCCCCAGCGGCCACCAGCCAAAAGGCGCTCCCAAAAGCCAGCCAAGGCGCCACGAAGAACCTGACACTGGCCGTGGTCCTGCCACGCTACAACACCGCCTACCCCTGGGCGTGGCCGCGCGTGGGCCCTGCCGTGGACCTGGCGCTGGAGAAGATCCGGGGCGCGGCGGGGCTCTTGCGGGGTTTCAGCCTGCGCTACGTCTTCGAGAGCAGCGAGGACTCGGCCGGGAACTGCTCCGACTTCATCGCGCCGCTGGTGGCCGTCGACCTCAAGTTCGCCCACAACCCCTCGGCCTTCATCGGGCCGGGCTGCGACTACACCTCGGCGCCCGTGGGCCGCTTCGCCTCGCACTGGAAGGTGCCGATGGTGACGGCCGGTGCCTCGGCCTACGCCTTCCACACTCAGAAGGAGCTGTACTCGTTCGTGACGCGCACCGGCCCCACGCAGAAGAAGCTGGGCGAGTTCGTGATCCACATCCACCGCGCCTTCAATTGGAGCCGACAGGCGCTCATGCTCTACGTGGACGAGAAGACGGACGACCGGCCGTGCTACTTCACTGCCGAGGGGCTGTACGAGGAGCTGACCCGGGTCAACGTCTCCGTCAAGGACTCTGTGTTCAAGGAGGCCGGTGGGGTCGACTACCAGGAACTCGTTCGGGAGATCCGATCCAAGGGCAGGAGTGAGTAGAGCTGCAGCAATTCGTCTTTGATTCAGGTGGCTTGTATTTATCTATCTTTTTAGCAGGTGGAAATGACGTCTCATTGAAATGAGCCTTTATAGAGTAGACCCTGATATTGATGTGATAGAGCCATCTGAAATGTCTTTATAATTGTAAAGCACAGAGAGGTCTGGTAAAGCATAGGGAAGCATTGTAAAGCACAGAGAGGTCTGGGAAAGCATTTGTAAAGCACAGAGAGGTCTGGTAAAGCATAGGGAAGCATTGTAAAGCACAGAGAGGTCTGGTAAAGCATAGGGAAGCATTGTAAAGCACAGAGAGGTCTGGTAAAGCATAGGGAAGCATTGTAAAGCACAGAGAGGTCTGGTAAAGCATAGGGAAGCATTGTAAAGCACAGAGAGGTTGTAAAGCACATTGTAAAGCACAGAGAGGTCTGGTAAAGCATAAAGCATACAGAGAGGTGTGGTAAAGGGAAGCATTGTCAAGCCCAGGGGGAGTATTTAAAAAACACAGCAACCAGGGTAAGCTATAGTAAATGCATCACTGTGAAACAAGCATGGGGGGGGGACC
>NW_024473060.1:0-11205 GCF_017654505.1 Polyodon spathula | reverse complement strand
GAGCAGACAGGGACTCTGATCAGTGGGAAGGCTTGCACGTGAGAGTCACACAGGAGAGCAGGCAGGGACTCTGAGATCAGTGGGAAGGCTTGCACGTGAGAGTCACAGAGGAGAGCAGGCAGAGCGCCTGACTGCTACACAGCGCACAGATTGCCCTGCTGGAGACGAGGGAGAGGCAACACACTCCTGCTTTCTTTCTTCTTTTCCCCCTTTTTTCGTTCTTTCTGGTGTTTTTCTTTCTTTCGGTCATTCTCTTATTCTCGCTTTCTTCCTCTCCTCCTTTTTTTCCAGTTTCTCTCTTTCAGTCATCCTCTCTCCCTTTTCCTTAAATTATTATTTTCCCCTCTCTCTCTCAATCTATTTCTTTCTTTCATTTTTGAAAAATGTGGCTCTTTAGGAAGTGTTAATAATAGCAAAAGACCTATCCCTGTCTCTCCCTCTGTCAATCGCATAAATTCACACATCGTCATGAACCCCTTCACCACTGTGGACTGAATCCTTTGCATCACAGTGTATTCTGGATTTGGATAGGCTACTATTGCAGTGCGTCAAAAATGACAGGCAGTTAAGGGGATAAGAAAGTACCGCTCCGCTTCAGACGCGCTAGCGCTCGGAATGACCTCCGAGCCACTACGGAAAGCCGTGTGGACAAACGAGAGCTCTGGTGGCCTCTTTAGTGACGTTCTCACACAAGTCGAGGAAATAGCCAATCCATGACTGAGCCTTCTGCTATCCTTCTCGGAACGGATTCTGTGTGTTTTTCTTTCTGGATGTGTTTTATAATGGCAACCGCTGACTTGCCCTTAATTTCAATGGGCTGACATACCAATTAATTACAGTGGCGCCCAAACAGGGACCAACCCTGACCCCTGTGGTTGAAACAGGCAATGGCATATCCGCATTCTTCGCATTGTCGTAGCTGACAAAAGACACTTCCCTCTTGACTACAGAGCGAGGTCGCCTTTTAGAGTGCTGTACTTGACTGGGGGCTCTCCACTGGAACCCCACGAACCCTGTCAATGACACAACACGCTTCTCCGACTTTCAGTTTGTGAGTCGTTTCTGAGCAGCTAAGCTGTCCCCCGGGGGGCGTGGGCGGAGCTATCCAGAGCCAGTAAGAAAGCGTCGGGCTTCATTTCATTTCGTTTGCTTTTCCTTTGCTTTGGAGATCTCCGTTCCCGGATGGATTTGATCAGAAGCAAAGAATAAATTGACGGCACTGAGTAGCAAAGCCCCGGCAACCTGATGCAGAAAAAGCTTTCACAATGTTTCAATTAAGAACTCCCTTAAAAATAAATCTGCTAAGGGGGAGTGGCTCACCTGGTAGATGTGCAGCCGCATGGCGTGCAGGGCGTGCAGGCTCCAGGCTGTGCGAAGCCAGCAGACGATTCTAAAGGGAGCGTCGCATTGGCGCTGGTGCTCCTGTGGGTTAGGGAGGCATCGCTCTACAGCAAACCCTCCTGCCAGGCGCCCACTGAGCTCCGAGCGGACACCGGCAGGGCTGGCCTTTGTCGTCCAGGGGGAGCTGACATCCGCTCTGGAGCTCCTGGGTGTAGAAGAGGAAGCTGGCTCGATCGTGGGATCAGAGGACCCCCGCTGAACCTTTACTTCAGCAGCAGTACGAAAATGATGGGACATTCCAAACTGGGGAGAATGATTGGGCACACTAAATAAAAAATACTATAAATAGATGAATAAAGGCTGGTTACAGAGACCTCAATTAGCACCAGCCTTGGATTACCTTACTGACGAAGTCTGTTTATTATCCCGAACTTGGCCCCTCTCTGCGTTATTACAGAAATGCAGCACAGATTCAAATACGACTCAATTTGAAATGCTCCCCGCTGTTTGGAAGAGAATGACCCGCTGTATATAGAGGCCTGATGTGCTTTTGTACCAGACTGTGCTGTCCAGGATACAGTGCTCTTAGTGTGAGTTGTGGATTGTATCTTCTTGGGTCTTTAGCATTGTCTCTGATGTGTGTGTGTGTGTTTTTTTTTGATTATTGCTCTTTTGTCCAGTTCATAAACAATGTTGTGTTATTCGAGATGGTGTTGCTGCCAGCTACATTGTGCCATGTAAAAAAAAAAGATGATATAAAAAAATATTATTAAAAAAAAAACAAATAAAATATTTCCATTTCTAAAGAAAATAAAGAGTTGTAAATATTTGGCACAAAAAAAGCGCGATGTTTTGTTTTTTTGAAGCGTTGTTTGCTTGGGCAGATCGCAGTAGAAGTGTTCTGCAAGACTCCAAAAACAGTACAAAGTGCATCTGAATGGGTTTTTATTTACTATCGCATGGTGTTTGCAATCACTCGGAGTCCTCCCTGGTTTCTCCAGACTCGATCCTCTTATCTGATTACACCTGGCATTGAACTGCTTTGCGCTTGCCTGGAGAACTCCAAGTGCTGGGCGCTGAAGATGGGACTATTCAACTCTGCCAGTCCTGCCTACTCTGTGCATGAGTTGAAAAGGTTGCATGATTCGATGGAATGCGGAACGCTCTTCAATGCCCGGCGTTTAGGATTCTCCGGACAAGGGAAATGAACAAAAGCAACGAATAGACGTTTGAAGCTCTTTAAATACGTGGGAGGCTCCTTTCTAGCACTTCAGGAGAGATAAATGCTGGACAAATTGTGACAAAACCAACCTTTGTCCCTGATACGTTTAAACATATATTTTAAAAATGGTTTTGCAAGAAAACTTTCAATGTAAGGATATTAACTTCAGCCCCCCCCCCCCCCATATAGGAGTCAATGCAATGTCTTTATAAACACTATCAACTTGTGTGTGCGTGTGTGTCCGTGCGTGTCACAGTGTTTGTGTGCTTGCATTTGTGTGTGTCTCAGATTTAGAGTTTGGTTTGAATTGTAAAGATCTGATTGCACAGTTCGTTCACCGCTGGCGACAAGCCCCGGCAATTTACTTTAATTAGAAACCTTACTAACTCGCGGAGGACAGTAGATTATTCACAGACTTGATTTCAAACTAACTTGAAACAAAGTGGACTCCTGCTAGGGCTTGGGACGAGGTTCCAAAGGCAGGGAACAAACAGTGCGCGCGTTGATCACAAGGAGCGACTCGCAGCATAAGGGGCCAACATCTCCTCAAAATATAGAGACCCCAAACCATGAAGGGGCTTATAAGCAGTCAGCGTAATTTTAAAATCAATCCTGAATTGAACAGGAAGCCAGTTTAGAATTGTTGTGATCGACGCACCCAGAGGGAGCACTCTGCCTTCAGCGCTTCGAACCTGGTGCAGCCGACGCTGTTTAGAATGAGGAAGGCAAGCTAATCCAATCATAACGTTAGGGCAATGGTGTGTTTTCCCTTCTGCTAAAGCAAAGGGAAATCAGTTGTTTCAAATGCATTAAATCCATGTTTTACATTTAGAAAACCTGCTTCAATCCTCAGTTTTGTTTTTATACCTCTGTATCCAGACTTCTACATGTTATTTTGCTTTTAGCTCTGAGCTGTAATTCTAACTCAGACAACAGGTCTGTTGGTCACAAAGAGATTTAAAATAACCATCTCAGCCTTTATAAGGCTGGCAGCGTTCCTGCCTGACGACAGTGTCACCCACCAGACAAACCGGTCTCTTGAAATAAAACATTAGCCCCAGGCAACAAGCTCAGGGTGTGTCTTATTAAACTCATAGTTAAACTAGAAACAGATCAATGTGCTATGTGACTATGTCAGGCCACCCCTTATTAAGGGACACTGCGTTGGTTCTTGGGCGGGCCTATAACCAGGTCTCGCTGGATCAGGTCTGCCATTCCTTGCCCGTTGCCGCAGTTACTGTTACCGGGTTCCGAGGATGTCAAGGAGAGCAGCAAGGTTCCATAATTATTTAATGAGGCTGTGTCGCCCCCCAGGATCGTACCAACTATCCTGATGCAAGGGTGGCGGTGAGGGGGGAAAATTTACCTGCAACTTAATACCATCTCAAGACTGCTTCAATTAAAAACACTGGAGTCTGAGTTTGTGCACGTTTTAATTTTTTTTTTTAAATCAGTTTCTCTAAACCCATTTATCTCGTTGATAAGATCTGATTGCTGTGCTAAGCCTGACGTCTGACGCGCTTTCATTTCACCTCTATATTCATTTGGCTTCGGAGAACTGAGGTGATGTTTTCTGTAATATCATAACACTGTCCAATCTGTGTGGCTGTCTTTAGTATTCATGGGATTCATCGCTTGTGACAGACGCTAAAGCAACGAGATTTCACTGTCACTTAGTTGCAAGCCCAACACATCTAGCAGATGGTGCTCTGAAAGAAAGCAGGCAGTGTGTTTTTTTATTCCCCCCGTGACTGTATATAACATGACTGATAGCCTTTGCTCCTTTTCGGTCTTTATTTTTCAAAATACCGTAATCAATCCCACTCCTTTTACGGTAGCTCATTTGTGTTCACATCTGGTACTTTCCTATTGGCTTTGGATAGCGAGGCATTTATTACACTATATTGTGAGCCCCTGAAAAAAAAAAAAAAAACACAGACTTCAAGGAGGAGCAAGCCTAGATGATACTGGCGCTGCCCGAGATAAAGACACCAGAACCGAAGAACGGTTTCTAAATTCATAATCGCTGCCCTTGTGCTACTAGTGCCTCGGACTGTAATACAGAACCATTGCACTGTAGTGAGCACACTGGGGTCCCATTCTACCAGCCTCATCCCATTGCAGCTGCCCTTGTGCTACCATAGTGTTGAAATGAAGAAGTTCCTCTCCACAGCTTCCTCTCCTCAGCGCAGTTTAATCGAATCAAAATGAATTTCCTGTCGCATCACATGCGTGGCTCATAACTGCTGCAAATTATAATTTCCTTGACGTGTGTGTTTTTTTTCTCTCTTAGCTTAAGTGTTTTCAATTAGGCCAGAGCAATACAGCTTTCAGTTCAATGATTACCTCTGTCGCCCACCCCCCCCCCACTGCTCTCTGTTTTTCCTGCATGTCAAACAGCCCTCCATAGCACATTTCTAACGCATTAATACTCATTAGAGACTTTATGATTCAGTTTAAAGACCTATTAGAGCGAACATGTGATTCTCCTGGGGGAGTTTCTTTGGCTATTAACCTACATTGAGAGAGAGAGAGAGAATGAGAAAGGGAGAGAGAGAGAGAGAGAGAGAGAGAGAGAGAGAGAGAGAGAGAGAGAGAGAGAGAGAGAGAGAGAGAGAGAGAGAGAGAGAGAGAGAGTGTTAACAGCAAAGTCTCTGGACCCTGTCCTGGTCTTGCCTTCGGCCAAGTTAGCCTTTGGTCCCAATTGTGTATTGATTAACAGCCATTTTTATAACTGTTTTAATATTATTATTATTATTAATATATAGATATGATAATAGCTGATCTATTTTTTCTAACCCAAATTTTTGTACACTTAACAATAGAAAGAAAACAATGGGTAAATAAATACAACCACATTTTCATGACTGTGTTCTTATAGTAATTTTATTTTATTTTACAGCATATTAAAAACATGGAAAACCACGGTAAACGATGGAACATTGAAAAAATACCGTGTGAAATTACTGTGCAATACGGGCTGTCTAGACAGACAGATAGACAGTCGAGCTAAAATCACAAACTAAAACCCGTCATGAAAAACGAGGTCATCACTGTAAAAAAAAAAGGAAGCAGTCAGTTGTCAGATGGCCTTTATATTTAATCTTACCCTAATCCTGCAATAAAAGCCATTTAAATGGAAAAGCATTTTAGAATTTCAAAGTCGTTTTCCAAAATTTGCCGGCTGGGTTTACAGTGATCGTTCCACCTTAATCCTCGAGGTTCTGAGGGTTAATGAAGAAATGAAAAATAAAAAAAAAACCTCCTGGTGATAAAATAGGAGTCGTCCCTGAATGGGCGACACTTCTCACAGAATCACTCCTTTCCCAGGCTGCTGACGCAGGTCAACTGGCATAGGCCTCGTTCCCCTAGCAACCGGGACAGGCCCCGTTGTTGTGGTGAATATTTACTGCCGGTGGCCATTGTTTCCTGTTATTTATCTACCGTTTCCCTTTCCCATTGGAAGAGTGACACTAAAGAAACATCGCCGGCTCTACAGTGTCTGCCTCCTGATCCAGAGATGATGTGACACTACATTGTCACCCTTCACAAGGAATGCGGACAGACAGCAATGGTACAAGGATAGCACAAGGGCAGCTATGGGACGAGGCTGGTAGAATGGGACCCCAGTATGCTAACTATACCCTTCCTGAATGATCTTCAATGGCAATGCAGACAGACAGAGGCACTGCAGTGCAATGGTTCTGTATTATACTGAGGGGCAATGATAGCACAAGGGCAGCTATGGGACGAGGCTGGTAGAATGGGACCCCAGTGTGCTAACTATACCCTTCCTGAATGATCTTCAATGGCAATGCAGACAGACAGAGGCACTGCAGTGCAATGGTTCTGTATTATACTGAGGGGCAATGATAGCACAAGGGCAGCTGCAATGGGACGAGGCTGGTAGAATGGGACCCCAGTGTGCTAACTATACCCTTCCTGAATGATCTTCAATGGCAATGCAGACAGACAGAGGCACTGCAGTGCAATGGTTCTGTATTATACTGAGGGGCAATGATAGCACAAGGGCAGCTGCAATGGGACGAGGCTGGTAGAATGGGACCCCAGTGTGCTAACTATACCCTTCCTGAATGATCTTCAATGGAAATGCAGACAGACAATGGAGTGCAGACAGACAGAGGCACTGCAGTGCAATGGTTCTGTATTATACTGAGGGGCAATGGTAGCACAAGGGCAGCTATGGGACGAGGCTGGTAGAATGGGACCCCAGTGTGCTAACTATACCCTTCCTGGATGATCTTCAATGGCAATGCAGACAGACAGAGGCACTGCAGTGCAATGGTTCTGTATTACACTGAGGGGCAATGGTAGCACAAGGGCAGCTGCAGTGGGACGAGGCTGGTAGAATGGGACCCCAGTGTGCTAACTATACCCTCCCTGAATGATCTTCAATGGCAATGCAGACAGACAGTGGCACTGCAATGATGATTCAGACAGACAGCCACATTGCCAGGGCGATTCAAACAGACAGTGGCACTGCAATGGCAGGCTTTGCATTCTCTAAGGGACAAGAAAAAGCCTTTTAGTATTTCCTAATAGCATACACAGGTGAAACCAGACAAAGAAATAATTCCGACTGACAAGCCTAATTACAGCAATGTGGAAAAGACTCCCGAATGAGTCTATTATCATGTGTGAGGTTTAATATCGTGCCCCCAAGTCCCCTTTAAAGTGCTTCATGAGTCAAACATGAATTACTGCCGTCGGGAGACCTGTGCTCTGAGCGCACTCTTCAATACCGACAGGGCACGCTACTGCAGGCATTAACACCGTCCCTCCTCCGGGAGTGTGCAGAGCTGGCGGCGCTCCTGCACAGTCCTGACATCTAGCGCTGCACTGCGCGGTAACCGGGGTGCGGGATCAGGGATCCGGTCCTCTTGCCAAATCTGCGTGACCCCGAGCAAGCCACTGAACCTCCTTGCGCTGCGTCTATCGGGCGAGGCGCTGTTGTAAGTGACTCCGCAGCTGATGCATGGTTCACATAGTCTCGTATCTTGTAAAAGCGCTGGTCCACTATGAAAGGCGCTATATAAGAATTATTATATTATTATTATTTATACATTAATAGATAATGCGCATGTGATGGCTAATAACGTGATGATAGAATTGTTTTCCTTCAGTTTCGTCAGAGAGCTGGCAGGGGGAAGTCTTCTTCAAACCCGATGTCCGCACCACGCCGGTGCGACACTGCACCCCTTGTATAATAAATACATTGCTCCTTGTTGTTTTGTGAATGCTGTTATTCACCGGTTATATACAGCGCTACACTTAATAAAACACTGAAGACAACATCTAGTTGTTTTATACACTTATCGTCAAGTGTGTAAGGCGAGTTCAGAGTTGTGTGATTAATCACACCTACAGCAAAAGCCTTGAATAGCATAACTATTAATTTAAGGCAGTACGTAAACAGGTTTGTCAATCGCTAAGTGTACGTGTGCGTGTGTGTACGTGTACGTGTACGTGTGCGTATGCGTGTGCGTGTGTGTGTTTATTTTATTTATGTATTTATTTAAACTAAATTGAGTGAAAAGCATTGGAAATCAGTCCCGCGGTAATTAAACGTCTTGTTCAGGCAGACGAATAATGAAATCTGTCGGCGTACCTTGTGCAGTACCCCTCGCCTTTAACTGCCCACCCCTTTAAGACCTCTTTTATTCGGTTTCCTATTGGGGAGCAGGGAGGGTGGGAACCCCCTTTTAAAGCGATTTAATTGGACATAGCACCGTCAATGAACGGCTTCTTAACTCTGATAGGAGAACATAGCCATCAATCAAAAAAAAAAAAAAACACACTAAACAAAGTTCTTGCTTTTCTGTCTTTCTATTGGATAACACCCTGTCACCAATTACCTGCCTCACTCTGCGATTGGTGAATCGCCACCGGCCTCGCCCATTGCCCTGAAAACGCTTCTGTGGTTGGGGTTCCCCGGTGTCAATCACCGGAGCTGATTTGCTGATTGGTCCCCTTGTGCGGCCGCCCCGGCTGCTTCCTGCAGCGCGCAGGTCTTCCGGAGGGGTTCTTGTTGTCGGTGGTGCGGTAGGTTTGTAAATACCGAACTTTTAGGGGGGCTGAAGAGAGGCACCCCGCTTTCCATCTCTCCCCGACCCCGATCCAATAAACAGGACTCCGCTTCCCGCACCCGACAGCACTGCCGGGGCGAGGCTGCAAGACGAGGCATGGAGCCGCAGCCGCCCAAGGGAAAGAGCCAAGGCCGCCTGCTGCTGTCCTCCACGCTGGACGCGAAGGATGAGCTGGAGGAGGTAGAGGCGCGGCGAGGCTGGGACAGACACCGGGGCTAGCCGTGTAGACAGGCGTACAGGTCACTGCAAGCAGCGCAGGCTGGGACAGACACCGGAGCTAGCCGTGTAGACAGGCGTACAGGTCACTGCAAGCGGCGCAGGCTGGGACAGACACCGGGGCTAGCCGTGTAGACAGGCGTACAGGTCACTGCAAGCAGCGCAGGCTGGGACAGACACCGGGGCTAGCCGTGTAGACAGGCGTACAGGTCACTGCAAGCAGCGCAGGCTGGGACAGACACCGGGGCTAGCCGTGTAGACAGGCGTACAGGTCACTGCAAGCGGCGCAGGCTGGGACAGACGCCGGAGCTAGCCGTGTAGACAGGCGTACAGGTCACTGCAAGCGGCGCAGGCTGGGACAGACAGGTCCGGAGGCTAGCCGTGTAGACAGGCGTACAGGTCACTGCAAGCGGCGCAGGCTGGGACAGACGCCGGAGCTAGCCGTGTAGACAGGCGTACAGGTCACTGCAAGCGGCGCAGGCTGGGACAGACACCGGAGCTAGCCGTGTAGACAGGCGTACAGGTCACTGCAAGCAGCGCAGGCTGGGACAGACACCGGGGCTAGCCGTGTAGACAGGCGTACAGGTCACTGCAAGCGGCGCAGGCTGGGACAGACGCCGGAGCTAGCCGTGTAGACAGGCGTACAGGTCACTGCAAGCAGCGCAGGCTGGGACAGACGCCGGAGCTAGCCGTGTAGACAGGCGTACAGGTCACTGCAAGCGGCGCAGGCTGGGACAGACGCCGGGGCTAGCCGTGTAGACAGGCGTACAGGTCACTGCAGCGATATGCAGCTCGATTATTGCTGGACGTTATTAACGCGCAGGGGTCGCTAGTGGTGGTTGGAAGCGGGCTTTGCTAAGTTTTGTAACGTGGGCTACAGTGTACATATGATCTAGTCCTCTCCAGAATTCAGAAGTGAAGTACAATAATCTTCAACTAAGAGAGATGCTTTTTTTTTTTTTTTTTGCGTGTATAGGTATATATCAGGGTTGGCAATAATATTTCTATCGCATAGCAGTTTCATCCATTCCAGGTTTTGCTACCAGCTTGATTAGCCCCCAGTGTGTACAGGTAACAAGCTGTGTGCTTTAGTAAACTCCCAGCAAAACCAGGAATGGATCAGACTGCCATGCAGTGAGTCTCTTCCCCATCCCTGTGAAACGTATGCAGTTTATGTGAGATCTCCTGTCCCAAATTAGGAACACCTGCCATAACACTGTCAGTAGAGTTTGATTCCTCAGCGTTTGTACTGTAGGGTTAAACACAGTGTAGTTGTTTGCTGGTTGTTAAATGATGCTCTGCAACGTTACAGTGTGAGAGACTACATGTAGGGAAAAGAATAGGCAGTCTTACCTATTTGATTCCGTAGTTGTGAAATATTGCAGACACAACCTCACGCTGCATGCATTCTACTGTATTTGACATGCTGGTTTCACTAGGAGTTTAATAAGACACACCTGAGCTTGTTCTTAAACACACTGGGGCTAAGCTCGTAGTAAACCCTGGAATGGGTAAGTCTGCTATGCAGTGGGAGTGTTATTTCCATCCCTGAACTGTGTGTTTTCTGGTTTTGTTTCTGTTGTGTTTCAGAGGCTGGACAGGTGCGCGGCTGTCGTCACGTCGTTGATCAGCGGGCTGTCTGAACGAGAGGCCAACGACGCCCTGACCGCACACGTGAGTGTCCTCTCTGAGAACCCAGACCATTGAGAACGAGAGGGGGGGGAGGGGGGAGGGGGGGGGGGGGGGGGGGGGGGGGGGAGCCTGACTTTAAACGCTGCACCGTACATGCGCACGTGGAAGTGCTGTAAAGAAATGTAGTGAAGTCTTGTTTCAAATGTGGAAATGTCTCGGCAGCCCGTTCGCTTGGGGGACATTCGTTTTAGATCCCGTCGCTGTTTAGATAATCAGAACCCCTTTGTGTTCAGATCATTAACCAGAGCCCTGTGTGTGTGTGTGTGTCTCTGTCTCTGTGCCGTGTGTGTGTGTGTGTGTGTCTGTCTGTGTGTTGCGTGTGTGTGTGCGCGCCTCTCTTTGTGTTGTTTCTCTCTCTCTCTGCAGGTGTGTAAGGGTGCTCAGCAGCATGAGGAGGTGTGTCTGGGACTCTTCTCTATCCTGCTGGCAGAGCCGGCACAAGCACAGAAGGTAGGTCACCACGACCAGGACTGTCGCCAACCCTGACCGTGCGTCCGAGCCAGAGTCTTCACAGGGGTTTCTAACTAGCAGAACAGTTTAAACGGGCTCCTTGTTGACGTGGTCACGACAGTGGACTGTTTGAGTAATGTGATGTAGTTAAGCTTAACGTTTCTGCTATTTACTCTC
>NW_024473059.1:16231-25000 GCF_017654505.1 Polyodon spathula | reverse complement strand
TCTCTCTCTCTCTCCCGTGCGGGAGTCTGCACGGTCGCCGTAGTGATGGGATGTTCTTTGTTCCGCGGCAGCGCTGTGGTTGGTTGTGAAGGTGGTGATGTGTGTGGCTGTGAGGGCTGAGCCCGGGTTTGAATCCCTGCTGTCCCTTTCAGAGCTACAGGGACCTGACGCTGGTCAACAGGGACGGCATGAACATCGTCCTCATAAAGATCAACCAGATTCTCATGGAGAAGTTCCTCAAGCTGCAAGACACCTGCCGCACACAGGTACCACCCCTCGGCTCATCAGAGCAAACCTTTAACCAACCAGCTGCTTCCGCTCGTGACTGACATGCTTCGCGGCCAATTACAGGACCCCAAACACGGGTTGAGAATGAATAGTAAAGCACTGTGCTGTTCCAGTGACTCCCTCCCTCTGCAAGCAGGCACTCGGCATCAGTGACCATTTTTGAATCGGGATTGAGAAGCGATTCGTTTTTGACGAGACGTTTAATCTTGCTATCACCTGCACTGCTCTTTGAAGCATTTCACGGAAGGCGCTCTATAAGGAGCTGCTGTATTGTATTGAATGCTGCTGATCCTTTGTATGTTGAAGTAATGGTGCTGTGAATAACCCCTTGGCGTGTCTCTGCCCTCAGCTGGTGTGGCTGGTGAAGGAGCTGGTGAAGAGTGCCGTGCTGGGCGCCGATGGGGTCTGCATGACTCTCATGAAGCAGATAGCAGGTGAGGCCCGCGGGCATGTCGCTTAGGGGCGTGACAATTCACCAGGACGCATTCTTCACTTGCTGTAACGCACAGGGGCGGAAATAAGACTCCTACTGCATAAGTGTCACTCATTTCAGGTTTTACCATGTGCTTTTATTTTTTTTATTTTATTTATTTGTTTGTTTGTTTATTTGTTTCTTCTGTCTGGCTGCAGGAGGTGACGTGTCTCCGAAGAATATCTGGTTAGCTGAAAATGTCCTCGATATTTTAGTGGAGCAGAGGTACTGGAGCGCGCGTGTGTGTGTCTATAGCCTGTGTGTGTGGATATAGCCTGTGTCTCTCTGCCTGTGCTGTGTGTCAATATTATTAACCCCTCCTGTGGTGTGTGTGCCTCTGTTGCTCTCCGTGTCAGTATTATTAACCCGTGCTGTGCTGGCAGGGAGTGGGTGCTGAAGAGCGGGATGCTGGTTGCCATGGCGGTGTACACCTACCTGCGCCTCATCGTGGATCACTGCACCCCCCAGCACCAAACACTGCGGCAGAAAGAGGTGGACTTCTGTGTGGGGCTGCTGAGAGAGAGGGTAAGAGAGCAGAGGGGGTAGGAGAGGAGGGGCTGCTGAGAGAGAGGGTAAGAGAGCAGAGGGGGTAGGAGAGGAGGGGCTGCTGAGAGAGAGGGTAAGAGAGCAGAGGGGGTAGGAGAGGAGGGGCTGCTGAGAGAGAGGGTAAGAGAGCAGAGGGGGTAGGAGAGGAGGGGCTGCTGAGAGAGAGGGTAAGAGAGCAGAGGGGGTAGGAGAGGAGGGGCTAGGGAAAGAGGGGGTAAGAGAGGAGAGGGTGTGAGGAAAGAGGAGAGGACATTTTTTTTTTTTTCCTTTGTTTGATCAAATTATTCCTGACTGGTAATTCTGTGCTTTGGGTTTGATTCCAGTCTGACTTCTTGCCATGTTTTGTCTCTCTCTCTCTCTGCTCAGTTCATGGACTGCTATATCATTGGCAGGGACCTGGTGCGGCTTCTGCAAAACGTGGCCCGGATCCCAGAGATGGATTTACTGTGGAGAGACTTGCTGCACAACCCCCAGGCACTCAGCCCGCAGTTCACAGGTACCGCAGCTCTGTCTGGAAGCACGTCTTTCTGTCTGTCTGTCTGTCTGTCGCTCTCTCTCTCTCTGTTCAGTATCCTCAGGTTCAGTTCACAGGCACCGCAGCTCTGTCTGGAAGCACGTCTCTCTGTCTGTCTGTCTGTCTGTCGCTCTCTCTCTCTCTGTTCAGTATCCTCAGGTTCAGTTCACAGGCACCGCAGCTCTGTCTGGAAGCACGTCTCTCTGTCTGTCTGTCTGTCGCTCTCTCTCTGTCTGTTCAGTATCCTCAGGTTCAGTTCACAGGTACCGCAGCTCTGTCTGGAAGCACGTCTCTCTCTGTCTGTCTGTCTCTGTCGCTCTCTCTCTCTCTGTTCAGTATCCTCAGGTTCAGTTCACAGGCACCGCAGCTCTGTCTGGAAGCACGTCTCTCTGTCTGTCTGTCTGTCTCTCTCTCTCTCTCTGTCTGTTCAGTATCCTCAGGTTCAGTTCACAGGCACCGCAGCTCTGTCTGGAAGCACGTCTCCTGTCTGTCTGTCGCTCTCTCTCTGTCTGTCTCTCTCTCTCTCTCTCTCTCTCTGTTCAGTATCCTCAGGTTCAGTTCACAGGCACCGCAGCTCTGTCTGGAAGCACGTCTCTCTGTCTGTCTGTCTGTCTGTCGCTCTCTCTCTCTCTGTTCAGTATCCTCAGGTTCAGTTCACAGGCACCGCAGCTCTGTCTGGAAGCACGTCTCTCTGTCTGTCTGTCTGTCGCTCTCTCTCTCTCTGTTCAGTATCCTCAGGTTCAGTTCACAGGCACCGCAGCTCTGTCTGGAAGCACGTCTCTCTGTCTGTCTGTCTGTCGCTCTCTCTCTCTCTCTGTTCAGTATCCTCAGGTTCAGTTCACAGGCACCGCAGCTCCAGTATCCTCAGGTTCAGTTCAAGCACGTCTCTCTGTCTGTCTGTCTGTCGCTCTCTCTCTCTCTGTTCAGTATCCTCAGGTTCAGTTCACAGGCACCGCAGCTCTGTCTGGAAGCACGTCTCTCTGTCTGTCTGTCTGTCTGCTCTCTCTCTCTGTCTCTGTTCAGTATCCTCAGGTTCAGTTCACAGGCACCGCAGCTCTGTCTGGAAGCACGTCTCTCTGTCTGTCTGTCTGTCTGTCGCTCTCTCTCTCTCTGTTCAGTATCCTCAGGTTCAGTTCACAGGCACCGCAGCTCTGTCTGGAAGCACGTCTCTCTGTCTGTCTGTCTGTCGCTCTCTCTCTCTCTGTTCAGTATCCTCAGGTTCAGTTCACAGGCACCGCAGCTCTGTCTGGAAGCACGTCTCTCTGTCTGTCTCTCTCTCTCTCTCTCTGTTCAGTATCCTCAGGTTCAGTTCACAGGCACCGCAGCTCTGTCTGGAAGCACTGTCTGTCTGTCGCTCTCTCTCTCTCTCTGTTCAGTATCCTCAGGTTCAGTTCACAGGCACCGCAGCTCTGTCTGGAAGCACGTCTCTGTCTGTCTGTCTGTCTGTCTCTCTCTCTCTCTCTCTGTTCAGTATCCTCAGGTTCAGTTCACAGGCACCGCAGCTCTGTCTGGAAGCACGTCTCTCTGTCTGTCTGTCTGTCTGTCTCTCTTTCTCTCTGTTCAATTCTTTATCAGTCTGATTACAGTTCACAGGCACCGCAGCTCTGTCTGGAAGCACGTCTCCTCTCTGTCTGTCTGTCTCCTCTGTCTCACAGGCTCCTCTGAGGAGAGAGAAGAGACAGAAGTCATCCTCAGGTCAAGTCAAGTGTCCGTGGTGTCGTGGCGTCGAGACAGACCTTCGTGCACAGAGACAGACAGACTGGACAGGACAGAGAGAGCAAGACAAGTCATAGGAGTCCAAGTCAAAGTGTCCGTGGCTCTGTCGAGACAGACCTTCGTGCAGAGAGACAGGACTGACAGACTAGACAGAAAGTTCAGGGTAGTCATAGGAGTCCAAGTTAAAGTGTCCGTGGCGTCGAGACAGACAGGCCAGAGAGACAGACAGGGAGGCTGGAGAGAGTCGGTGAGTTAAACCTTCTCGTCGAGAAGGCAGAATGGAGAAGGGACAGACGAGAGAGCTCTCTCTCTCTCTGTCTCATCCTGCAGCTGCTTACCTCTCGAACCTCCCCCTCCTCCTCTCTCTCTCTCAGGTATCCTGCAGCTGCTTACCTCTCGAACCTCGCGGAAGTTCCTGGCGTGTCGTCTGACCCCCGACATGGAGACAAAGCTGCTGTTCATGACCTCGCGGGTGAGAGTGTGTCTCTCTCTCTCTCTCTCTCTCGCTCTCTCGCACGCATCCACGCTCTCTGAAAAGGGACAAGCCTCTCGGCAGAAACGGTGACAAAGAGGACAGGAAGTTCAATATCCCGAACCATGCAGACATTTCCATATCCAACTGTAAAACACTGAAAGCTGCTCTTTGATGACCTTTATCAAAGTATTTTTAAATATAAATAGCCTTCTGTTTTAAATTGTCCAGTTTGCCCTGGTTGTATGAAGCTGTTTTCTGGTGAGCAGACTGGGTCTGATAGTTTCCCACAGATGGAAATGTGGCTCCCATTGCGAATCAGTCTGATCCGTCCCTGGTTTTGCTATGAGCTTGTTTACCTATGCACTGTGGTAACAGGTGAAACTGCTATGCAATAGGAGTCTTGTTCCCATCCCTCTTTTCTCCTCTGCCAGGTCCGGTTCGGGCAGCAGAAGCGGTACCAGGACTGGTTCCAGCGGCAGTACCTGTCGACCCCGGACAGCCAGTCCCTGCGCTGTGATCTGATTCGCTACATCTGTGGGGTCGTGCACCCTTCCAACGAAGTGCTGAGCTCCGACATCCTCCCGCGCTGGGCCATCATCGGCTGGCTGCTGACAACCTGTACGGTGAGGGAGCAGGAGGCGCGATGCTCTCGTCGCTCGATTTGACACGCACAAGCGGTTTTTCTGGGCACTGGGACTAGCAGATTGCGTGACTGTGTGTGTGCGTGTGTACTTGCCAGTGTATATTCTTGCCTGTGTGTATTGTAAAGCTGTTTTCTCTTTCTGCTCCAGTCAAACGTTGCTGCCTCCAATGCCAAGCTGGCTCTCTTCTACGACTGGCTGTTCTTCAACCCGGAGAAAGACAGCATCATGAACATCGGTGAGGGGGGGGCGGGGGCAGGGTGTGTGTGTTTTGGTTTTCTATCGAGTCGGTCTGTGAGCGGAGTGCAGCGGCCCTTTAGGACCGTGATCGGACACCCTGGGTGTAAGGGTTGAAATAAAAAATTAAATACAAGTTCAACTTTGTACAAAACGAACAAAGGAAACGCTAAAACTGGGCTTGAAGAGATGATGCGAGTTTAATGCAGGGAGGCTCTGGTTTGGAGTTTTAAGTGTTAATTTTATCTATTGTTTTATGTAACCGTTGGCCCAGATCAGCATGTCAAATACAGCGGACCGCTCTGTAGGTGTAGGATGGGTACAGTGTGCAATATATTCAGTATTTACAGTTTCCACATGCATGGTGTGCACATGTAGTCTAAATGTTTAGGACACGAATCCCTATTGACAGTGTTATGGCAGGTGTTCCTAATTAGAAAAGCACCTGTGGAACGGAATAAATCACATTTTGCCCTCGGACACTAGTCTAGTCAGACCCCTGTGTGACTCGCGAGGGCTTTCTTGATGGGTAAAGTTTGAATATATTGGATTGAAGTGACTGCCCCAGTTCAGTTTCACACCCTGTTTCCCTGTGTTTCACGCCCCCCCCTCCCCCCCAGAGCCTGCTATCCTGGTCATGCACCACTCCATGAAGCCACACCCAGCTATCACCGCCACCCTGCTGGACTTCATGTGCCGGGTGAGTCTGGGCAGGAGAGCGCCCCCTCTAGGGTGGAGGGGGGTATTGCAGCCAGGCAACTCAACAGCAGCTACAGTTTTTTTTAGAGGAGAGGTCATAGCTAAGGCACACGTTTTGTTTCAAATATTGATTACACACAAAGCATTTACAACAGTGTTACATTTCTAACCCTGCTCAAACTCCTGGCTCCTGATCATTGCAATATTAATAATACTAGACTTCACTGAGGGGAGCTCTGAACCCCAGGAGTCTAGTGTGAGTTTCTAACCCTGAAACCTGTTAACTTTGTCTTATTTATTTATTTCATTCCCAGATCATCCCTAATTTTTTCCCGTCCCTGGAGGGCCACGTGCGGTACGGTGTTTTCAGCTCCCTCACGTTCATCGTGGAGAAGAGGGTGCTGGCGTGAGTGTGAACACAGGGCCAGGGACCCCTGGGGGCCCATGGAGAAGGGGGGAGGGGGGGGGGGAGGGGACGGACGGACGGACGGACGGACTACAGCGTATAAACTCCTGACACAGCTGTGCTCCCCGGGCCAGAGGGACCTTCCTGTTACTGCTGGGAGCTGCTCTGAGGAGCTGGTCTGACATCCACGCTGTCATGCATTCATCTCAGGGATGGGAATAAGACTCCCATTGCATAGCATTCTGATACATTCCTGGTTTTCACTCTGAGTTTAAGACACACCTGAGCTGGTTATCTATACACACTGCGGCTAATCAAGCTCATCGTAAAACCTGGAATTGGTGAAACCGCTATGCAGTAGGAGCTCTGTATCGTCTCTCTGTCTCCAGATTATTCAGGAATATACAGTAACAGTTCCAGCGAAGAGTGAATTGTGTGTCTCGGGCTTGGAGAGGAGGCTACATAGAGAACAGCTCCCAGAGACAGCCTGAGAGACACGCTCGACAGCTCCCACTTTACTCTTCCTCTCCCAGAAATACACACAGTCGCTTCTCATTGAAACGAACTCCGATTAAACTCATTTCCTGATGCTGTGAGTCTTGTACGTGGCCCCCAACCCAAATCCAGCAGTCCTTTTATACCACCAAGTAGACAGTGACGGGTAGAATCGATCTCGCTCCGTCTCTGTCTGTCACGCTGTCTCTTTGTGCTTGAACCCCCTTTCCTCTCCCTCCTCGCAGACACCTGGCCCCCCTCTTTGATAACCCCAAGCTGGACCAGGAGCTGCGAGCCATGCTGAGGGAGCGGTTCCCCGAGTTCTGCAGCTCCCCCTCGCCCCCCACGGAAGGTAGGTCTTGAAAGCCGCTGTCCAGCGGAGTGAGCGAAGCTTCGAACAGGGCTGTGCTGAGACTCGCTCTCGTGCACGCCTTTAGGGAGGGTATATATATATATATCGGCAGGTGTTCAATATTCTTAACGTGTGGATTTCGAAAGAAGAAAAGCTGCCCTTCCCTCACCTTTACAACCGAGCACCATGGAGAGTAACTTGCGCCCTGAGTGTTTTAAAAGCCAGCCGGAAGCATGTTCTCCTCTGCATTTCTTGTTTTGAAATCAACACAGTAATGAATGTATTTGTTGAATGCCTGCCCATTAAAATACTTTTAAAGGTTAGTGCGAGTGTCAGCACACACCTGTAAGCGAATGACTTGTGTCCCCTGTGGCTGTGAGAGCGGTCCTGTCTTGCAGTTTGGGTGTACGCGTGACGTTTCAGTATATTGTAAAGCACAAAGAAAAATTCTACTTTGGAACTGCTGTTCAAGAAATAGATGCATGTTTTAATTTGGAGCTGTGCTGTGTGTTCAATGCAAGGGGTACGAGTGAACTGTGTGTGTGTGTGTGTGTGTGTGTGTGTGTGTCATTGTCATTGTACACCCCCTCCCCCCTCACTCTCTCTGTTCTACCCCCACCTGAACAGTGAAGATGGAGGAGTCCGTTGCCATGGAAATGGACAATCACGTGTCCGACAAGGAGGACGGTTGCTATGACAACACGGAGGCTGCCTTCAGTGATGATGAGGAGGAACTGCAAAACAAAGGTGAGAGAGCAGGGAGGGGGACCAGTGAGAGTGAGACGCAGGGAGGGGGACCAGTGAGAATGAGACGCAGGGAGGGGGACCAGTGAGAGTGAGACGCAGGGAGGGGGGACCAGTGAGAGTGAGACGCAGGGAGGGGGACCAGTGAGAGTGAGACGCAGGGAGGGGGGACCAGTGAGAGTGAGACGCAGGGAGCAGGGAGGGTGAGATGCAGGGAGCAGTTTAAACCCAGCTGCGGTCTGTGACTGACACCAGCACGCAAGCAACCAGGAGATAGGACGGCAAAACCATTTCAGATCGGTTGAAGCAGTAAGGCAGTGGCTTATTCAATGCGTTCCAGTCCAGGTGCTTGTTCCAGCCAGGTCCTCAGTGTTTGAGTTCAGCAGTGCAGAGCCTGTCCTTATTAAAGTTTACCTCTGTATTGTTTGCAGCTTTCCCATGCAACGTTTATTAATATGCTTTATCATACCTTGCAATTCTGTAGAATGCTTACCTGTGATTTACTCTGCTTTCTTACACTTTGCTGTGTTTTTACTCTGGGAATCCTTTAGAAGGGTTATAGTAACTGCATTCTGTCACTGAACCCCAGAAGTTTAAACCATTAAGATCCTGGAGGGAACAAGGACCTGGTTTGTAGTTTTACTGAGCGAGTACCAGTGCAGTAAGGGTTACAGACCAGTTCAAACCAGTAAGAGAGAGAGAGAGAGAGAGACGCAGAGTATCAAGGCTGGCTTCCTCCCCCTGCTCTGTGATCGTATCTCAGGATTTACGAGCACAGGATATTGCATTTTTGGAATTGTACACAATCTGGAAGAATGCTGCCGTCTGCTAGACCACTCGTAAATCTGAAAGTCACCCGAGATCCCATCTGGATTCTGCAAGAGAAGGGGGGGGGGGTGTGTATCGGTTTGCATACTGTACATGGATGCATGCAAACTACAGTCTAATTAACTTGTTTATTATAATTGGAGATTTTTCTGCTGTCTGTGTTAAAACTCACACTAGCCCTGCTGCTGCTGCACCCAGTCCTGGGGTTCAGAGCTCCCCTCAATGAAGTCTATTATTATTAATATTGCAATGATCAGGAGCCAGGAGTTTGAGCAGGGTTAGAAACTCACACTAGCCCTGCTGCTGCTGCACCCAGTCCTGGGGTTCAGAGCTCAATGAAGTCTGCTGTACTACAC
>NW_024473059.1:0-15000 GCF_017654505.1 Polyodon spathula | reverse complement strand
CATCAATCTGAATGTTAGTGTTTTAATCCATGCTGATAACCGTCCTGAGAGAGATTCTGGGAGGTGTGACGCAGGGTTGCAGCGACACACCTGCTGTACGATATATATAGCGATACAGAACGCTTGATCGTTTGTATTGTTTGTCAGATCGATGACCGTGATATTACAGGGCAGCGGCGCGGATAATGTTAGCCAGTCAGAGATACGCAGCGTCTTGCAGCAATCCACACTTGGGGAAAGCTTCCCTGCTTGTCAGTTAAACAGTTTGAAAGGCTTACGGTCGAGTCTGGTTCCCATCGGAGGAAAGGACCTTGTGCGTCATGTGATGTGTTGGGACGCCCCAGGGGAGTCAGTGAGAGGGACCGCTGTGATGCCAGCCCTCCCCACTTCATATAACCAACTCTGAGACAACATTGACTTTATCTCTGGTCTCTGTCTGTTCAGTATTAATACTGTACATGCATGTTCTGCACACGTGTAATCCTCGTTGCAAGGTGGAGATTGATTGCATAAAAATAAGTGCGTTAAGGTTTATTATAGAAAGCATTCCCATAAACATGCACAGCTCAAAATGACAAATATAATGTCGATTTAATTCATCTTGTAAAAAAACCCAAAATATTAATTAATAAGAGTTAAAAGATGATTTCAAGGTAGCCGGGATCATTTTTTGCCCCTCAGCGATAATTGAAAATGGGTCCAGGGTATTGTGACTGTTTTGCTGCCCAGCGCTGCTGTCCTGTGCTCTGTGTTTTGTTAACATTATTATTAATATAACTGGATTGTTTCTCCCGCAGGAGGACTTTGACTCCGAGCAGATGTCCACGCTAGCCTCCTGCCTGGCCGAGCTCTTCAAGGGACACTTCAGAGGAGACGTCCTGCCCGACGAGATCACGGAGGAGTGAGTCCCCTCCCATCCAGTCCCGTCTGTGTCTGTCCTGCCTTTCTGTGGGCATGTCCCCCTGAAAAAAACAGGGCTGCATTCTCCACCCCTCTCAAATTATTCAGTTTAATTCAAATGCTTATTTGCATGACAACACGTACCAGCATTTCAAAAATGAATGCACAAAATGAACTATATTACAAATCTGTCTCTATCTATCTGTCTCTATCTATCTGTCTATCTCTACTTGTTTCTGTGTATCCATATCTATCTATATAGATCTCTAAATGTATCTTTTTTTAATCTCGACCTGTCTGTCGCCTGTCTGTCTGTCTGTATCTATCACCTGTCTGTCTGTCTGTCTGTCTGTATCTCTATATCTGTATGCACCTGTGTGTTTGATCTCTAACTCTGTAAGTAACAGTGAGAGGAGCAGAGGGTCGTGTTCAAGCTTGTGTCTGATTCCAGGTCTCTGGAGGAGTCAGTTGGCAGGCCTGTGTGTTTGATATTCAGGTAAGTGATGGATTCAGAGTGAACTCCCCTCCCCGCACACCTCTGCTGGGCTTTTACAGCTTGCTTGCAGTATCACAGTATCATTTTCATAGAAGGGTGTTTTGGTTTTGGTTTTTTCTTAATACCAAATTCATCTTGTTTTGGCTTGCTTGCACCGTCCTGACTGCTCGACATGTTCGAGGGGAGTGTGTAAGACTGGAAGACTGTCTCCTTGGTTACCGCCGCGCTCTCATTTCAGATTATATATATATATATATATATAGATATATATATCTAATATAATCTCAGAGTTGCTCTTTCTCTGTCCCGCTCACAGGAACCTGTGTCAGATGCAGGAGGACAACAGCGGCTTTAGTGTGCTGCTGGACATGCTGTCTGAGCTCTATCAGAAACAGCCCAAGATCGGTTACCACCTGCTCTACTACCTGAAGGCCAGGTGAGCCCAGCACACAGGGGCACGGTTATGTGAAACTCCACAAACTGGTCTCAGATGTGGTGACCTTTCTCCTTTTCCGTCTCCTCTCCTCTCCCCTCGCAGCAAGGCAGCGGCTGGGAAGATGCTGCTGTACGAGTCGTTTGCCCAGGCCACAGCGCTGGGGGACCTGCACACCTGCCTCATGATGGATATGAAGGCGTGCCAGGAGGACGACGTGAGGCTCCTGTGCTACCTGACCCCCTCCATCTACTCCGAGGTACCCTGGCAGGGTCCGGCTCTCTCCCTCTGCCTCTCTCGTCTGTTACTGTCTCTCCTCTCTCTGTAATAGTGTGTCGTTCTTGTCACTCCCCGCAGTTCCCCGATGAGACGCTGCGCAGCGGAGAGCTCCTTAACATGATCGTGGCCGTCATCGACTCGACACAGGTGAGCCAAGACAGGTAGACTCGACACAGGTGAGCCAAGACAGGTAGACTCGACACTGGTGAGCCAAGACAGGTAGACTCGACACTGGTGAGCCAAGACAGCCAAAACCCACTTTAACATTGGAGAAAAAGACTTTCGGTCGCTTTAATTAATTTTAATATTGATAAAAGTCTTTGTGCGTGGTGTGGAACAGTGTAGTTTTGTATAGCGCCCCTGCCGTTCCCGCACTGCAGAGCTGCCTGATTCTAACAGGGTCACGGTCCTTATCAGCAGCATTGTTTCCACGACCCCTACGCTGGCATGCAGGGCCCCCCTGGGAGCGGTGATTGCACTGGGAACGCTGAGCCAGAGTCCTCCGACTGTTACTGGAAATAGCTGCCTGTCGTCGGCCGCTAACGGAGTGATTAACTCTTCTACAATAAGAGACTCGCAACGATTTAACTGCTTTTAAAAGTTTCCCCAAATCAGCTAACGAAATCTGAAAATATGCCACTGTGTTTAGCTGGCCTGCTCTCCAAGCTCTCTCTCTCTTTGTCTTGCATTCTCTCGGTCTCATTCTTTCTCTCCTCTTTCTCTTTCTCTTTTTTTCTCTCATTCTCTCATTCTCTTTCTCTCTCTCTCATTCTCTGTCTCATTCTCTCTCTCTCTCTCACTTATTCTCTCTCTCATTCCCTCTGTCTCACACTCTCTGTTTGCAGCTCCAGGAGCTGATGTGTCACGTCATGATGGGAAACCTGGTGATGTTCCGCAAGGACTCTGTCCTCAGCATCCTGAGTGAGTAATGGCAGAGCAGCAGTTCAGTGTGTATCCATGAATGCTTTTACATGCTGTATCGTAGCCTGACAGGTGTGTGTAACAGCATGTCCCCGAGTTCTTCTTTTGATCCCCCAAATGTGGTGTGAGGATAGGGGCGTCTTAAACATGCAGACGCTCTGTCGCTGGATCGGGGTGGAGAGGGGCTTGTGTGTGAGAGACCAGGGCAAACCCTGCGGCTGCAGAGCGCTCTAGCAGTACAGGAAAGAGAACTCCACTCTCCACACTGCAGAGCGCTCTAGCAGTATAGGAAAGAGAACTCCACTCTCCACACTGCAGAGCGCTCTAGCAGTATAGGAAAGAGAACTCCACTCTCCACACTGCAGAGCGCTCTAGCAGTATAGGAAAGAGAACTCCACTCTCCACACTGCAGAGCGCTCTAGCAGTATAGGAAAGAGAACTCCACTCTCCACACTGCAGCAGCAGTATAGGAAAGAGAACTCCACTCCACACTGCAGAGCGCTCTAGCAGTATAGGAAAGAGAACTCCACTCTGCAGAGCACTGCAGAGCTCCTCTAGCAGAGCGCTCTATAGGAAAGAGAACTCCACTCTCCACACTGCAGAGCGCTAGCAGTACAGGAAAGAGAACTCCACTCTCCACACTGCAGAGCGCTCTAGCAGTATAGGAAAGAGAACTCCACTCTCCACACTGCAGAGCGCTCTAGCAGTATAGGAAAGAGAACTCCACTCTCCACACCGCAGAGCGCTCTAGCAGTATAGGAAAGAGAACTCCACTCTCCACACTCAGAGCGCTCTACACTGCAGAGCACTCTAGCAGTGTAGGAAAGAGAACTCCACTCTCCACACTGCAGAGAATTAATTTATTTTGAATTTTAACAAGGTGTTGGACTGCCATATTTTCATGGATTCTAAACGCTCCCGTCCCCCAACAAGCTATCTCACTGCCATGGCAACAGCGGCTGCAGAAGCTCGTTATCTGACGGAAAGCCCTCATTAGGTGAAGGCAGCTCAGCTGAAATTGAGATGTCATCGGCAGCTCATTCCTGTCTCCCTCTCTGTTTAGTTCAGAGCCTGGACTGGGAGACATTTGAGCAGTACAGCACGTGGCAGCTCTTCCTGGCTCACAACATCCCTCTGGAGACCATCATCCCCATTCTGCAGCATCTCAAGTACAAAGGTGACACAGAGAGAGAGAGAGAGAGAGAGAGAGAGAGAGAGGGGCACAAAAACTAGCGCCCAGGCAGCCAGCCCTCGGCGTGAATAACAACACACACCCCTAGTAAAAATGAGTATGAACCCACAGCTCACAGCCACTAGTAGATACACAGACACACTCACAAGAAGGTAGACGGGCACACAAGTCAGTGGTCATTCTAAAAGGTTCCCATAGTGAAAGCACAGCAGAATGGAATAAAGCACAGCTGAAGCACGGGCAAACATTTTAAAGAACAGCATGTTAATAAACCATGATAAAACTTCAAAAAGTGGTTGTTTTGAGGGGAAACTGAATTATAAATAAATTATTCTAAAATGTTGAACTTCATAAAGTTGTAACAACAGTGATGGTGGAGATAATAATAATAATAATAATAATAATAATAGCGATGATAATGAAGGAATACCAATAGCCAGCACAGACGCCTTGCCAGTTCAAGCTCTTGACTCTGCTGTTGAAGGTGCTGTAGTTTTCTATGTGGTGTCGAGCTCTGAATGCAATCGCAGGAAAGGCTCTGTCAGTGGCGTGCTGCCAGATTGACCTCTGATAAGCCGGTTTCCATTGATATTTTGCTGCTTTCTGATCGTCCTCTCGTTAGTGCCAGCCTGCTTGGGAAGAGATCCCGTTTCGTGTGAGTGGAACAGACCCGTCGCACAGGCGTCGCGTCGCTTCAGTATTCCCGAGCAGAGCTTATCCTTTATATATTTAACCAGGAAAGTCCTGTTGAGTCCAGAAGGTGGCAGATCTTCCGAAAAATAAACAAGCACAACCGATACAAACAAGCTGATCAGATTGCAAGGAACCGTTCAGGAATGCCGAACGAAAGAAAGTCGTCTCGCTGCACGGATAACCAGTGTTTTGTCCGAACTGCTTTTAAAAGGGAACGAGGCAGTAAATCTCTGCCTGGAGCTTATTGCAAGACCACAGCTGAATTACTTAAGAACTTTAGAAGCTGAGAAACGGTCTGAGATCCGAGATTTGTATTTATTAAGGTCGTTCGTGGGTGGGAGCTCCCGTTTGAAATTGTAATTGAATGCAGTCTGTTCAACACCAGTGCAGGAAGATAGCGCTGCTTGCAATCTGTTTTAAATGAGTGCTGTTCTTTTTTTTCCCCTGCAGAACACCCTGAAGCCCTGTCGTGTTTACTGCTTCAACTCAGAAGGGAAAAGTAAGCCCCGAGCCTCTGTATGTCTCTGAGTGGTTTGCTAGTTCTGGATGAGTCCAGGTCCCACACCTGTATGTGTAGAGCAGAGGCCCTTCCACTCCTCTCTGAATGGCTCCAGCCCTGTTTTGAATTGTTTAATTGAACCAATGAAACTTCCACCCAGACCCTGCCTCTCCTTTTCCCTGCTAACCCCGGAGTGGAGTGGCTCTCCAGGGCGTGCTGTAGCTGTTATATTCTCTCTGTTTGATTGTCGTTGTTTCTGATCGCTCCAGGCCCAGCGAGGAGATGGTAAAGATGGTCTTGAGCCGACCCTGCCACCCTGAAGACCAGTTCACCACCAGTATACTGCGGCACTGGGCAGCCAAGCACGAGGACCTCCTCTCCGAACACATCAAAGCACTGCTGATCAAGAACAACAGCCTGCCGCGCAAACGACAGAGGTGAGAGGCGCTGTGCAGGCTGGGCAGACCGCTTTCAGAAAGCATTCAATATAACACTTCAGGATCCATTTTCCTTGTTAAAAGCGACGATGGACAGGGATGGGAGTAAGACTCCCGTTGCGTGATAGTTTTGATCCATTCCTCGTTTTTGCTACAAGTTTAATAAGGCACGCCTGAGCTTGTTACCTAGACACTGGGGCTAATCAAGCTCCTAGTAAAACCTGGAACGGGGGAAACTAGAATAGGAGTCTTATTCCCATGCTTGAGAAACCACGTTTTATAAAAGTGTACAATAAGCACGTGTTCACACATATTCCTCGCCAAAAGCCCGAAACACAACAAAGGGTTAGAGCTTGCTAAATAATCCCATCATCGTTGAGTGTTTTGTTGTGCATTTCCATTCCCTGCGCGAGAAAAACGTGTATTCTGATATCTGGCACTGCCGTGGGTCCTTCGCAAGGTTAATGACGGGGGTGGGGGGGGGGGGGGTAGAAGCGAGTCGGCTCGTGTTTAGAGAACACAGCGTACTGGCACAAACTGGAGTGCTCCAATTACAGACGTCATTCGCCCCTTCATTCCAATTAGCTCTTGCTACACACGGTGTGTGTTTGGACTGTGTGTGTGTTTTTTTTTTTTAAATCTAATTTTATTCCATGCAGTTTGCTTTCAGAATAGTCCTCCTTAATGCAGAGAGCTGAAAGCTAATCAATATTACAGAACCAGCAGTTCAAATTGGCTCCCATTGGGAGGGGTTGGGGGTTTTTTTTCCAATACTTTCTATTTATTTCAAATCATTGAAAAAGAACAGCACACTGGATCAAACCATTTCTACCAACCCTTGCAATAATACAGCCGTCTTATTCCCATCCCTGTGGTTACTGCTACAAAAACATAGTCTAAAGATGGATCTAGGGGTTTTAAAGGATGCAATACTCTAAATTCTGTGCTGCCTTTCTGTAAAGACAAAAAAAAAAAACACATTGGACTTGAGGTGGAAAGATTCAAGGAGCGTCAAATGAGCGTCTCTCTATTCAACTAGCAGCACTTCAGGACAACCTCTTCCTGATAGAGAAGGGCTGGTTATATACATTAACGAGGGCTTGGTTTGTATTTGGCTAATTCTTGACACCCTGGATAAGTGGATGCCCTTTGCCAGTATACATGGGCAGCAGTATGCCCTTTTACTGCTTGTTTCTTGTCTTTGTTTCACAGAAGGTAAGAAGTCTTGCACACATTCAGATGTTGTCCTTTTTATTGTATTTTTTTAGTCTCTTGTTTGAAGCTTCATGTTGGACAAACACAAGCTGAACTCGTCTCCTTTAGTTTCTATTTGATGGATTACAAATATTAACACTTGTGTAAGACATGCTGCTTGTTAAAGGAGCATCGCTCACCCTGTCTTTGTTTCTGTTCATATCCTTTTGTTGGTCTCTCTGTGTTTCTGTGGATCCTCTTGTTGTTCTCTCTGTGTTTCTGTGGATCCTCTTGTTGGTCTGTCTGTGTTTCTGTTCATATCGTCTTGTTGGTCTCTCTGTGTTTCTGTGGATCCTCTTGTTGTTCTCTCTGTGTTTCTGTTCATATCCTCTTGTTGTTTTTGCTCTGTGCACATGTGTTTGTCGTCCCCAGTTTGAGGAGTTCCAGCAGTAAACTGGCCCAGTTGACTCTAGAACAGATACTGGAGCACCTGGATAACCTGCGGCACAGCCTGAGCAACACCAAGCAGAGCGGTGAGTACCTGCGGACCCCGAGGGGTACTGCACAGAACAGAACCGCACCGCACCTCGCTGTTACACAGAGCAGAACCGCACCGCACCTCGCTGTTACACAGAACAGAACCGCACCGCACCTCGCTGTTACACAGAGCAGAACCGCACCTCGCTGTTACACAGAGCAGAACCGCACCGCACCTCGCTGTTACACAGAACGCTGTTACACAGAACAGAACCGCACCGCACCTCGCTGTTACACAGAGACAGAACAGAACAGAACGCACCTCGCTGTTACACAGAGCAGAACCGCACCGCACCTCGCTGTTACACAGAACAGAACCGCACCGCACCTCGCTGTTACACAGAACAGAACCGCACCGCACCTCGCTGTTACACAGAACAGAACCGCACCGCACCTCGCTGTTACACAGAACAGAACCGCACCGCACCTCGCTGTTACACAGAACAGAACCGCACCGCACCTCGCTGTTACACAGAGCAGAACCGCACCGCACCTCGCTGTTACACAGAGCAGAACCGCACCTCGCTGTTACACAGAGCAGAACCGCACCGCACCTCGCTGTTACACAGAGCAGAACCGCACCGCGCCTGCTGTTACACAGAGCAGAACCGCACCGCACCTCGCTGTTACACAGAGCAGAACCGCACCGCACCTCGCTGTTACACAGAGCAGAACCGCACCGCACCTCGCTGTTACACAGAGCAGAACCGCACCGCACCTCGCTGTTACACAGAGCAGAACCGCACCGCACCTCGCTGTTACACAGAGCAGAACCGCACCGCGCCTCGCTGTTACACAGAACAGAACCGCACCGTCCTCGCTGTTACACAGAGCAGAACCGCACCGCACCTCGCTGTTACACAGAACAGACCCGCATCCTGCACAGAGCAGAACCGCTGCATCGCTGTTACACAGAGCAGAGCTCGCTGTTACACAGAAGAACCGCACCGCACCTCGCTGTTACACAGAACAGAGACCGCACCTCGCTGTTACACAGAACTCGCTGTTACACAGAACAGAACCGCACCGCACCTCGCTGTTACACAGAACAGAACCGCACCGCACCTCGCTGTTACACAGAACAGAACCGCACCGCACCTCGCTGTTACACAGAACAGAACCGCACCGCACCTCGCTGTTACACAGAACAGAACCGCACCTCGCTGTTACACAGAACAGAACCGCACCGCACCTCGCTGTTACACAGAGCAGAACCGCACCGCACCTCGCTGTTACACAGAACAGAACACCTTCGCTGTTACACAGAAAACCGCACCGCACCTCTGTTAGATGAACATTACCGCACAGTGCTGCGCACAGAACAGAACCGCACCTCGCTGTTACACAGAACAGGCTGCACCTCGCTGTTACACAGAACAGAACAGAACCGCACCTCGCTGTTACACAGAACAGAACCGCACCGCACCTCGCTGTTACACAGAACAGAACCGCACCGCACCTCGCTGTTACACAGAACAGAACCGCCTCACCTCGCTGTTACACAGACAGAACCGCACCGCACCTCGCACACACAGAACAGAACAGAGCACCTCGCTGTTACACAGAACAGAACCGCACCGCTCGCTGTTACCCAGAACGCTGCACCAGGTTACACAGAGCAGAGCACCGCACCTCGCTGTTACACAGAACAGAACCGCACCTCGCTGTTACACAGAGCAGAACCGCACCGCACCTCGCTGTTACACAGAACAGAACCGCACCGCACCTCGCTGTTACACAGAACAGAACCGCACCGCACCTCGCTGTTACACAGATGTGAACCGCACCGCACCTCGCTGTTACACAGAGCAGAACCGCACCGCACCTCGCTGTTACACAGAGCAGAACCGCACCGCGCCTCGCTGTTACACAGAGCAGAACCGCACCGCTCGCTGTTACACAGAGCAGAACCGCACCGCACCTCGCTGTTACACAGAGCAGAACCGCACCTCGCTGTTACACAGAACAGAACCGCACCGCACCTCGCTGTTACACAGAGCAGAACCGCACCGCACCTCGCTGTTACACAGAACAGAACCGCACCTCGCTGTTACACAGAACAGAACCGCACCTCGCTGTTACACAGAACAGAACAGCACCGCACCTCGCTGTTACACAGAACAGAACCGCACCTCGCTGTTACACAGAACAGAACCGAACCGCACCTTTCATTTAAAGAAACTGCCGTTGCTGTTTACGCTTGCTTGAGTGACGCGCACGTGGCAGTCCAGTCAGTCAAGGTTAATAATGGTTTGTAAACGCCTGTCTTTGTGTCCGTGTGTGTTTTGTAGTTTTCAGCCAGACCCCGATCCTGCAGGCGTTGCTGCATGTCCAGGCAAGCTGTGACGAAGCCCACAAGATGAGGTGAGATCTCTCTGCTGTTCCGTCTGCTGTCCCAGGAGACTGGGTTGGTCTGTTTAGCAGTACTTGTCAGCTTCTGTTTTTGTTCTGCTTGTCATTGTAATATAAAAAAGTGGTCCAAACACTAGTCCTAAAAGAAGCTGTTATTGGCTTTTATTAAAGCCCAGTTTATAAGAAACATTGCCTTGAAACCGCAGGTGCCTCTAGATGCATTACTGCACAGTGTAGCGCACTGGGAGAAGGGCTGTGTGATGCTGGGCAGGCTGCTTGGATGTTAATCCAGGCAGAAGGCATTAGAGACAGTCCAGACACCCATTGTAGGTACAAACCACAGAGCACATATATTTTAGTGGTCAAATGCCTCAGACCATACATAGCCTAGTTCCACCACACACACATCAGAGTCTGGTACTTCTGTTAGTCAGCCTGCTGGCTAACCCACGCTGCTCCAGGTACCTCAGAGCTGAGTCTGCACAGCTGTCCTCTCCACCGAGAGCTATTCCACAGAGCACAGCCCTGTAGCTGCTCCAAATGAACTATATATGTTAAGGTAGGGGAGGGGAGTGGATTCGCTCGTGATGTGAAGGTGAGTGAGGTCACAGCGGGACTGTAATTGCTGGTGTGTCGGATGGCAGGGAGGTTTTGATTTTGGCGAATTTCAGCTGTGTTTGGCCCCTCCCGCAGGTTCAGCGACCTGTTTTCATTGGCCGAGGACTACGAGGACTCCTCGTCCAAGCCGATCAAGTCGCGGCGCAAGGCAGCCACGTCGAGTCCGCGGAGCCGCAAGGGACCCGCGCAGCCCACGAGCAACGAGGAGGAGACGGGGAGCAGCAGCGCATCGGTGAGTTAGGCAGGGGCACGGAGTCTGGGAACGCACTGTCGCTCTTCCTGCCACACAGCGCTGGCAGGGCCGGGGAGGCAGGGGCTCTGAGATAGAGCACCGTCTCTCGCTGTCTTAACACACCTTCGCACTGTCGCTCTCTCGCTCAAGAACCAAACACTCTGGCCTCACAACACATCTGAGGAAGTACAGGGTCTAGTTTCTCTGTACCGGTTAATATATATGATGTAATGAAATGAAAAAAAAACAACTGTAATCTCTCAATCCGTCATCCTCAACTCAAACACAGTGCTTCTTAAAACTGCATCATCTGGGCTGGCTCCATTAGGAGTGGAAAAGAGGTGTATGTGGGATGCAGCTGTCACACAGGCACACTGTCCCATACACACAGGCACACACACACTGTCCCATACACACAGGCACACTGTCACACACACTGTCACAGGCACACTGTCACACACACACAGGCACACTGTCACACACACTGTCACAGGCACACTGTCCCATACACACAGGCACACTGTCACACACACTGTCACAGGCACACTGTCCCACACACACAGGCACACTGTCACACACACTGTCACAGGCACACTGTCCCATACACACAGGCACACTGTCACACACACTGTCACAGGCACACTGTCCCATACACACAGGCACACTGTCACACACACTGTCACAGGCACACTGTCCCATACACACAGGCACACTGTCACACACACTGTCACAGGCACACTGTCCCATACACACAGGCACACTGTCACACACACTGTCACAGGCACACTGTCCCATACACACAGGCACACTGTCACACACACACAGGCACACTGTCCCACACACACAGGCACACTGTCACACACACTGTCACAGGCACACTGTCACACACACTGTCACAGGCACACTGTCCCATACACACAGGCACACTGTCACTGTGCAGTATGCTCTGTCAGGCAGTGTGGGATATGGGTAATACACTGAGTAATGGTTATCTATCCCTAAAACAACGGAAATACATCAAATCATTGCCGTCCTGGCTACCTACCCACGGTGGCTTTGTGTCCTGTTGACAGTTTTAAGGCAGGTGTTTATTATTGTTTTTTTTTTTTTTTTTTTTTTTGGTCCCATCCCGCAAGTCTCTGCTCTTCTGTTTATCACTCTCTTTCCTTTCAGGATGAAGAGGACACCAAGCCCAAGGCTTCAAAGAGAAAAAGGAAAGGCTTGACTCCTGTAGGATCAGATAGCGACTGATAAGGACCAGCCCATTGCCACACCCAGACTCCACCCACCACCACAGAGAGACTGCACCCTAGAGACAGACCTCTCTGGAGCTAGAGACTGACCCCACCCACCACCACAGAGACAGACCCCCAGAGCCAGACCCCTCTGGAGCTAGAGACTGACTCCACCCACCACCAGAGTGAGCCTGCCCCCTAGAGCCAGACCCCTCTGGAGCTAGAGACTGACTCCACCCACCACCAGAGTGAGCCTGCCCCCTAGAGCCAGACCCCTCTGGAGCTAGAGACTGACTCCACCCACCACCAGAGTGAGCCTGCCCCCCAGAGCCAGACCCCTCTGGAGCTAGAGACTGACTCCACCCACCACCACAGAGAGACTGCCCCCCAGAGCCAGACCCCTCTGGAGCTAGAGACTGACTCCACCCACCACCACAGAGAGACTGCCCCCCAGAGCCAGACCCCTCCCACCCTGGAGCAGAGCCAGTAAAACTCCACCCACCGCATCTGTACAGACAGGGACAGCAGTGTGAGGTGTGCCTGCCTAGGGGTGGAGCATCGCTAGAGTCCTCCCACTCTCGACCTAGGCCACTACCACAGTGTGTCTCTACAACACACGCCATGCTCGCTGCCATTAGTCTAGTGGAATGAAGCATCGAAATACATAATGCACATTTTAGAAGGCAAGGGGTTTCGAACTGAATTTACCAGGGGGCGCATTGAAATTTTGGATTGGATTTGCTGGCCAGAAACATCAACTTTACTGTTACAATATTCTTTATTTTTTGGCAAGTTTTCGAGGAACATTAATTGCTGGTATAATTCAGCTGTATTGAACCCAAGCTGGCTCACTACAAGCTTTGCATGCTCTTTCCTAAGGGTGTTAGATTAGGGTATAGTGTGCAAGCAAGCCAGGAAAAAACAAAATATAAATCTAACTCCAAAAAAAAAAAAAGAATAAGTTGAAACCCCACTGAAAGACTAACCTCTCCAGACAGACCTTCCCTGGAGTCCTGGCGTGGCCCCAGTTCTTTTGGTTCGACACCCCGGCTACAATAAGGATTCACTTTCATTTTGCAGTCTTGCATGTTATGGAAGGACAATAGAGCGTTCATTCAAGGGAAGCCAGGCATTGACCTAGAACTTCACCCACGGTATTGACTCCTCCCATCAAGGGTGTGGCTTGTGAGGCTCCTCCCACATCTTGGTTCTTTGTAATACTGTGGTGAAACAGAGGGGGCAGTATCAACGAGTTACAAATACTGGATCACAATGACAGACAGATTGACTTTTTGTGGTGGGTGCGTACCAGAGGAAGAGACCTCAGATTGTTTGAACTGTTGCAACAATGATAAAAATGCCCAGAACTTTTTAAACGAAGCTTCTTTTTACCGGCATATTTTCATATAAAACTAAAAACGAGGGTGAAAGAAAAGCCTCTAAGTAAACGTTATCCTGTGACTGGAACTACAGAGACACGGTTCGGAAGAAGGTGACGACTGCAGTTCTTCTGGGTGTGTTCGAGCACGTCTTCATCATCATGCCTTTTTACTGCGGAGACGGGCTTGTTTTGGGGTTTTCAGATTGTCTGCTCCGAGCTGTACCTCTGTGAACGGACTCGTGTCACGGATTCACAATCCAGCATGGATCCCCACAGAGAGACTGATGCGACACCGCCCACACACAGCAAGGGGGCGCTGCATGCAAACCACGCAGTCTTGCTTTTAGATGACTGCTTTTAACCAGACTTTCTGATGCTCTTGTATGTTTACTTTTTTTTTTTTTTTTTTTTTTAATAAAAAAAATTAACTAGACCTCAGATTGTTGCTCAGAACTTTTGATTTTGATTTTTTTTTTTATTTCAGAAAACTATTTCTGGTTGAAATGTCAAAGACTGGACTGGGGTATCAAAGTTAGTGAATTTAGCTAAAACAGTATGAAGTGTTTTTTTTTTTCCTAACGATGCTTTGTCTAATTAATCCCTTTTGCTGCATTTTTGCTGTCGGGTAACATTCAACTTTTTTAAGTGTTTTTATTTTGTACCACAAGTCTGTCTAAATAATGCAAAGGAAACACTTTAAATTGTTCACAGAGTTGGCATAATTCACTGGAAGAACTTTTTTTTTTTTTTTAATAAAAAATGTCTTGAGAAAAAGCCACCAGCTGTCTACCCATTTCAAACCGTGAAACACAAACAACCTGTTCACTATCTATTTAAAAGAAACTCAAAGTGGCTTCCTGTGCCCTCAGCTTAATGCAGGCAACGAGAAAGGACTTGTCACAAGTACCTGGTTTAAGCACAAATAACACTGGAAAGTTACCTGGAAGTAGACTTCTTACTGGGGAGTGATATATGGAGGCACTGCCTAACGCTGAGGGAACACAAACCCCACTTTGTGGTTCGGAACGTGGTTTCAGGCCACTGCACGGCACCCCAGGGGAGACTTGGGTCTGATACGGCAAAGCTACTTCAAACCAGGTCTCCTAGAACCAGCTTTCAATCCACTGCTCTTGAGAAATTGCGTTCCCTCTGCTTTTAATCTTTGTGCTAAGCTGTGTGTGAAGGAATGCATGGGTTTTGTATCACGATGTCCTGTAACAGGATGTGTGTGTGTGTGTTGGAAGCTTGTTTTGCAGAGGATGTTCAGAGACTTGGCTGTGAAGAGGAGAACCTGGGGAGCAGTTATAATGCAGGAAGAATTGAAGAATGGATGTAACCAAGTGAGGTATAAAGATGGCTTACTTAGAGCTCTTTGATCGGAGGAAAGAGAAGACTGTCGCACCATGTCTGCGGAAAATACTATTATACCTGTTCTGTGTGGCTTGACGTCTGTGAATAAAATGAACTAAACCATGTAGTGAGCGGATTCATTCAGTGGAGTCCGCAAATATGCGTGAGGCAGTTAACACAAGAAAGAAAACGTCTGGACCCTGATGCTTGTGTGTGTTGGGCTACTCGTATCTCATCTACGCTAACCAGGG
>NW_024473058.1:0-13795 GCF_017654505.1 Polyodon spathula | reverse complement strand
TTAAAAATTCACAATGGTCCTTCACCCGTTCTGTGGTTTCAGAGTGCCTCCTTGGTTAGGTAGATTACTGAAGTGACCAGGAGTTTGTATAATTGAAATGTGGCTGAATTTGCCCTGAGCTAATAGTGCAAGTCACAGTAGTTCATGCAGCAATAAAGGGTGCTTGATCATTTCAATGGGACTCGGTCCGGGTTTGGTGCGAGTTTTTATAATCTTGCTAACTCTTTCAGGCGCTCTGCTTCTAATGCAGTCTGAGTTGCTGGTTGCTGCACCCTCCCCATCCTGCCCTCGCTGTGTAGGGACTCGGTTGTTAAAAGGCTGTTTAAAGTATTATATGTGGTGGTGTTTTCTTGTCTCACCGGTAGATGTCGCTCTTTCACTGTTAGTGGTGTTACAGGACCTGCAATGCTCCGCACTACAGCTAGGAACAAATGCTTCGCTGTCGCTATAGGTGGCGCTATTGTGCAGCCCACCGGTATGATAACGTGCACTTGTAGGGTGGGGTTCTCCGCATCTAGGGAGCACGCAGAAAAACATCGGCCCGCTGTGCTTTTAGAAAACAAAACTCACGACCGTTTCTTTCAAAGCAATCAATAGAAAAAATAAATAAATAAATAAATTTAGCAAGCATAGAAAAAATATGCCCGCAATGTTCGTAATGTTACCGTGTCAAATACGCAAATCAGTATGATCATAATATAAATATTCCATTTGGATGGCGTGTATAGGTTATATTTTCAATAGTTACATCTCTTTGTGTGTGTGTGTGTGTGTGTGTGTGTGTGTGTGTGTGTGTGTGTGTGTGTGCACATTTAGTTTGGTGTGGGGCTTTGGAAGATCACAACACAGTGTTTCACCTTCAAGGTAAGTCAAGGATAATTAGGCACCCTTCACCCCCCCCCCCCCCCCCCCCCCACAAAGTCAATGTTACGACTCAGCATTGTTGTGACATGTCTGATTTATATCTCATTTGTTCACAAATTGGACATTAACCACCAAATTTCTGTCTGTAAGGCGAAGATCAATATGTAATCTAGTTACAGGCTGTGCAGAATTTTGTGGAGAGTGTGGCTCACTAATTCCTTCATAAATATCAATAAAACAGCCCAGTGTGTCTACAAGTCGTATATCTATCTAGATCTATATATGCATGCACGGTATATTTTCATTACCGTACTGCAATAGCCGTCTCTTGCATCCTCGGTATTATTGTGGATAAGTGACAGAAGTTAATAGCCATGACCCACTTAACAATACTGTGTGTTTAGGGAGGATGGAATAGTCATTTTCCAGAGCAGCAATTAATTTTTCTCGCCTACAGAGTCCTTGTGTGAACCCATGGCGTACATAGCTTCAGCACACACAGGATTATTACTGCCTCAAATCAAATTCCCCATGTAAAAAAAAAAAAAAATTCCCTCCCCCTACCACAGCAGCAGCTTTGACTGGCTGCAGCTTTGTGTATTTAACACTCTGTATGTGCTCTTCAAAGGTTGGGAGAGGACAGCAGGCTCCTCTCCCAAAATGTCAGGGCACCCGCTCCTCCAGGACAAAGGATAGGACGCAGGTTTAGCTCTGCGTGGACATGTGATATTAAATGGCATGGAGTGATTTTGAGATTGCTTGAAGCTCTAGGCTATGTGTGCTCCATTATAGAGAAAATGCAAGAGACCAGATGATGAGGCAGGATGGGTTTAAGAAGAGGGAGCTGGGGGGGGGGGGTGTTTACATTGGCTGTTCAAATGCATTTCTCACTCATACATTAATGGGCCAACTGAGGTTGCAAATGCGGGTAGTTGAACTCCACAGCAGCGGCCGCACGGCTTTGATTTATCAACAGAATTAAAACAAGCAAAATCGGGTGTTCTTTTGTAGACAGAAAGAGGAACGAGGAAACAGCTGCTCCTGCCAGTGCTAGCTGGTGCGTTATTGCTTTCGGGTTGCATGCAGACAGCAAGGGTGTAGAATTGAACATGACCGGGTGACAGGTAGAACCAGCAAAAGCGTGCAGCTTGGAGATCGAAGCGTGACCCTGCCTGGGGGAAAGAGAGGGCTGCAGCAAGAGAGGTCAAAGAGCACCGTGCACCCCCCCCCCCCCCCCCCCCCCCCCCCACACCCACACCTTTAATGTTTTTTTTTTTTTTTAAATCATATCAGCCCAATAAAATGTGATTTATTGGTTCTCCGGTCTTTCATTAACTGTTCATTTTCAAAACTAGAACCAAACAACTAGGTGATGTATTTCAAGTCCTCTGAAGCTCTGTTCCCTGTTGTTGTTGTTGTTGTTGTGCATTTTATAACATTAACATGATTTTTTTGTTCCCTCACGTAACGTAACCCTTTGAAAATATGACCCATTACATCAAAAACATAGGCGCTATCACAGAGAAAATGAAGGGGAGATTCCTCAGTTATACGCCCATTTCAAATAATAATAATAATAATAATAATAATAATAATAATAATAATAATAATAATAAATGAAAGCATTTCGTTATGCAATAACAATTAATTACATTAATGTATTTGTAAAGACTGTCATGCAAGGGTATATATAATATTATTCTAATATATATATAGATATAATATATATATATATATATATATATATATATATAAATTAAGATTTAAGGAATTCTAAATTCCTTTTGTGTGTGTGTGTATTATCTAATGCATTATAACTCGTGATCGGATATCCAATAATTATATAATAATTATTATTATATAATCATGATGAATATTATCCAGTATCAGTTTGTTGTAAAAGGACAACATTTTCCTTTCACTGTCAATTAATTTTGCGCGTTTATTTTGAAGACAAAAAGGAGCTCTAGCGAGGGGGAGGAAGGAAAATGCAAATATATATAAATCATATATGTATAAATATAAATCATAAAAACAATTATATTTTAGGTTAAAAAAAAAAAGATGAAAAGAAACTAACAGAACTCAGAGGTGGGACGATTGTCTTTGAGAATTGAGGGGTCGTTTATGTTGGTCAGGTCGGGTCAGGGTCGAGGGTCTCTCCCTCCCCCGACTCGATATGCTGTTATTATTTGAGAGTTATTAAAATTAGATTTATGACTCCCATCGCGCTGTCCGTCTCTGAAACACGTTATTGCATGTCAGGCTGTCACTGTCACAAACACTAAAATAAATACACTATAAATGACACTGCTGAGAATGTGTGTTCTTGATAGGACTATACTGGAGCGCCATCTATTTATGTCAGCAAAACTACATACAATAATAAAAAAAAAAGATGTATTTATTTTTTAAAATGCTCAACGGTGTTTATTTCTTTCAGTCGCAGCACCACCCTGCCATTCAATTGTTACTGATCAATAACTAAAAGTCATGTTCGGATTTGCCTATTAAAAGAAAAAGGAAAAAAAAATCAATTAAACTCGATTGGGAAGTTTGTAGCCTGCAGATTAAAACGCCCTCTCTGTGCAAAATAATAACCTTCCTGCAGATTGAATGCAAGCAGCGTGCTTTGATGAAATGTTATATTTCATATCTGGACGCTTTACAAACGAAAGCCATACGCAGGACTCCCATACCCAAACTATACAGAAATCTATACATTTACACTACTGCTTTGGAAACTGGAACAATTCCTCCTTACTCACACCGCCATAACTCTGCATGTTGTTTTTCCCAGTCAAAACTTAAGGTTGGGCTAGAGTAATACATTGGAAAACGGTGTGTTATCAATACAATATACAACTATTGACACTCGTGCCTTGCATATAGTGCAGGGACCGCTTGCGTACTGTTTATACAGCAGAGAGATACTTCTTGTGTCTGGCTTTCTTAGATTGTTCTGCTCGTTAACTGGTCTGTTCACCCCGGATAATTTATCAGCATTGAACAACGGGGCTGTCCAAAAACGCGAGTCCAGATCAGAGATGACTGAACGAGTGTAAAGTCAATTTACCTCCTTCACCTTTTTGAGCTAAAATAAGTGACCTGCATCTAACAACGAGCAGCAGGTCGAATGAAACGCGAAATAAAAACAATTCAACTAAGCGAACAGCGTGGGCAAGAGAGCCGTGACCCGTGCAAGGTTACTATTGCACAGTTTGCAAAACCTCAAACACGCACACACGCCGCCAGCCGAGCTAGCTGCAGCTCCGGAGCAGTTCGGCACCAGTCGGCAAATCCTCGGAAAGAATCGTGCGTGCGATCGGCGCTGGTCGGAGCGGGAGTCGAGGATTCGGAAGGAATCGGAGGCGTGAACCCTGTGCAGATTACACTGTGTAGCAGCACAAAAGATTTAGAAGCGAGTAGTTTTTCGAGATTTACAATTATACTGTAAATGCAGAAAGATCGTAAATCTCGAAAAACTACTCAATTCTAAATCTTCTGTAGTCATCTTTGTATTACTTTAGTATAAATACACGTTAATTTGGATTCATATGTTGTTTTCTCTGACTTTATGTGAACGGAAAGACACACGTTTGCCCGTTTTCCCATTGGAAATAGTGATATTTTGAAATATCACTGTCCTGGTCACAAAAGCAAAGTTTGTGGGGAATAATAGCCTTTTTCTATACTTTTGAGGCATAAGCAATTAGGAAATAACACTTACAACCCAGGAACAAAAATTGTGTTACATAGTGTTATAAACCATAAAATCCCAGCCCTGCCTATGCTGTATAAAGAGACAGCATCTTTATTTAGTTTTCTATGTCTTTTCTAAATTGCATAATAATAATAATAATAATAATAATAATAATAATAATAATAATAATAATAGCTCACATTTGGAACCAAACAAATATTTAAAATGTAATTGAAGGATTATAAGATTTCTTTTATATAATCTACTCTCTGGAGAGAAGGGCAATAATGTAATATTTCGCATATTTGCATGGGTATCTTTTCTAAACGCAACTAAATGCGTACATTTCAGCTAATGCCGAGCAACGTACCGCAGTTGGAGGAGCAGTCGGAAACACTCGGGTTTTTTTTTTTTTTTTTTAAGGGTGGTAGGGAAAGGGGGGGCGAGGTTTGCACAGTAAGGGTGCCTGGATGGGACGCGGACCCTACCTGCGCAACCCCCCCCGGGGGGCGCCCCCCTCGCGCCTCCAATATCGCGGTAATGGGGCCGGGTCTCGGTCCTGGACCTGGGGGCCCGGCCGGTCAGAGCTGCTGCCCGCATCCCCGACAGGGCAGAACCACGGAGCATTCACTAACTGAGAGGGTCCGGGGGGGGGCGGCTCAATCTGTGGGAAACCAAACACACACCCCCTTTCACATCAACCTGCTTCATCACAGTTGGGACGAAAGTCATGTCAGTCCGTCAGGCGAACATTGTTCTCTTCGTGGAAATGAAATAGCGACGTTTCTTTAATATATATATATATATATATATATATATATATATATATATATATATATATATATACACAAGTACAAAACAACCGCATCATCTCTGGTGAGGAGATCAGCCACAAAATGGCTGAGATCACAAATATAAGACCAGCTTTTGGTAAGTCCGCGATTATAAGCGCATGGTGTGCTTTTGATTCCTGTTGTAATTTTCTCAATGTATTTATGCTTGGCCGAGCTGTGATTAACGTGTTAATCTATCAATAGCCGTGCATGTAACAGTGGAGTGGATACTGAGATTCAATACAGTTACAGCATCCTCCCAACTCTTCATATGAGACATTTATAACACGCCTGAACAAACGAATACAGCACATAGAAAGCGTAAAGACGCAATCGTTTTCATATACACGTTGCTATAAATATAAATGTAAATCTGGGTACGTATTGATAATTGCGTCCGCTGGAAAACAAACATTAGAATCGTTTATTTGAGAAAATGATCAGGTGTGTTCTTTTAATACTCGATGTTTCTGTTTCTTGCAATTCAATTTCCATGAAATGTATCTGATTCCATTACAGCTATAACGTTGCCGGGTGTTGTCTAGGGAAACAAAAAAGAAAAAAAAAAAAAAAACACGATGTCGTCATCAAATTGACCGTGTAGCATAAAGAGGATATATAATCCATATATAAATGAAAGAAAAAAAAAAAGGTAAATACGGATGACACTGTACCGAGCTTCTTAAGGACCGACCGGCAACATTGCATAGGCTGATCTGGAAAAAATAAAAAAAAAAAAACAGTAATAAAATCGTCCTATTGTGAAATGAAATGAAAGATGCGTGTTTTTTTTTTTGAAATGGCTTTTTTAAAATGTTCAAGGCGTTGTGCAGTGGGACTGTGCCGTGGCCTGCCGCGGCTCGATGGCTGATCTGCGCTGGTCGGAATGACGTGATGTCTATTCTGGGGACAGGCATCGCCTTTCCCCGTTTATCTATTGTCATTGCAAAGCAGAATGTCATCAGCAGGGTCGCGATTGTATAAAACCATCCCCCCCCTGCCCTCCTGCCCCCCTGCCCCTCGACTCTCACGCCTAAAAAAACAAAACAAGGGCAGAACTCGAAATGCGGGGGTTTGCGGGATTATTGCAATTATCGTTGAACGTTTGGATTAAATAAATGACATTATAACGCATATAAGCGCAGATAAGCTTGCTGTAGGTGAGGTTTTTAATTGAGGGGGGGAAATGCGCATAATGTAAGTTGACGTTTTTTTTTTTTTTTTTTTTTTAGGTGGGGGGGGGGGTGGTTGTAGGCCTCGAAAATAACAAAACAAAACGTCGAATGTGGTAATGGATAAATATTATTCCCCCTGCCAGTGTAAAGGTGCTATAACTCAGTGAAATGAAAAAAGAAACGAAGGTGCGTTCATGTGATGTCTCTGAGCCCCCCCCCCCTCTCCAACCCCCCCAATTCAATTACAAAACCATTAAGACTGGTAGGGCAGTCCAACACTAGCTCTACAAGTTTACATTAGTAACAGCAAAGGCATTGCAAAGACCAGAGAGGTATAGCAAAGCATAAGAAAGATGACCTGTACTGAATGCATAGTATGATCATAAATGTGTAAAATGACTGCCCACATTTACTGTGGGGAGCAAGCGTGTGAGTATTGTCTTTATAGTACAATACCCATCTACTGAGCTATTTCAAAATTCAAAATTCTAAAAGGTATTGACGATGTCAACCCAAGGGATCTTTTTCCGACCTGAAAAAAGAAACAAGGACCAGGGGTCACAAATGGAGATTAGACAAAGGGGCATTCAGAACAGAAAATAGGAGGCACTTTCCTTACACAGAGAATCGTGAGGGTCTGGAACCAGCTCCCCTGTAATGTTGTTGAAGCTGACACCCTGGGATCCTTCAAGAAGCTGCTTGATGAGATTCTGGGATCAATAAGCTACTGACAACCAAACGAGCAAGATGGGCCGAATGGCCTCCTGTCGTTTGTAAACTTTCTTCTGTTCTTATGAACAACCAAACGAGCAAGATGGGCCGAATGGCCTCCTGTCGTTTGTAAACTTTCTTCTGTTCTTATGATCTGTAAAACCTCCACAGGTGTTGGTATAAACTTAGTGGGTTTAATCAAATTATTACTGCAAAATGATGAATTTTATGACAGTGCGTATTTACATGTATTGATATTTAGAATTGGGCTCCGATCGGAGAACGTCAGGTGTTCTAACAGGCTTTAAAGACATTGTGCACAAGCTATAACGCAAAGGGCTGTCTGGAGAGTGGGGGTGTTTGCACAGTAGAAGTCTGGAAGCTTTTGCTGCGGTTTTGCAGGACTTTGTAAATTCAGGGACTGGAATTCTTTCTCAGTGTCACCTATACAATATTGGAAAACGATTGAGAGCGAACAGCCAGTCAGCTTCCAGATCTAGCAGGCTTCTGTTTTGTGTAGATGGCCGCTGGAACGTTGAAGTGCTTAGCTGTGAATTCAGTTTGAAATCAGTAAAGGTAGACAGTACTGTAGTATTTTATATTATCTTGGGTGCAAGAAACAGCTCAGTGCTGAGCTTGGAAGAGGCAGGAGCAACTCAATCCTGGCTGGGTTTGTGAAGTGGGGTATACTGGGGAGCCCTCTGAGAGCTAGATTGAGCCCGCCAAACCCGGTTCGCTTGTCAACTGAGCGGGATTCGAACCCAGGTCCCTAGAGCTGAAAGGCACGAGACAGTAGTGTTCTAACACCAAGCTTTTTTGATGTGCCGCCAAACGTGGTCTTTGTAATCAACATTTATGTCTCTGGAACAGCCTGCAGTTAATTTCTGAATTTCAGCATGTGTTTATTTGTATTATTTATTGATTAAGATCGCTGTAGCTTTGAGAATAGTGGTTCCTCTTTGTTACATGGTAAAACTACAAGAGATTATTCTCATAAGTCTCCCGCAGTAAAAGCACAGCAAAGTGTAATAAAGCACAGTGAAAGCACGGTGAAGCATAGGGAAGCATTGCAAAGAATAGCAAGGTAAGGTGAAGCTTATTTCTAAATAAGGGACAGCAGGGTAAACGATGGTAAATGCATAGTGTAACCACTGGCAAAGCATGGGGGAAACTGCCAACACACCATGGGAAACTTCCACAACGGCAAGAGCAAAACACCCCTCTAGTCTTTTATTAACTCCTACTTTTACAACCCATGTAAATCAGAGTCAAGTTTTGTAACATTGGTGGCCTGTCATAAAATAGGAGTTTGTTAAAGTCTGCAGTGGACGCTGTGGACCCAAGTCAAGCAGACACGAGGTTTGGTTAATTCCCTAGTCCATGTTGTAATAAGGCATTAGCAGAGGCATGTGTCTGCGTGACTTTTAGAGTTTTAATTCAAGTCAGTAATCACTGATTTCAAAGCCTCGTAACAACAGCGAACAGTCTTTGCTTGAAACAAAAGAGTTAGCAGAGAAAAACAAACTGAAACCAAGCTGTTGAATGGAGCCCCCAGCACACACGCTACTAACTGCAAAATGAGGAACGAAAGCAGACAGGTTCTAAAGTGTATCTATTTACTGATTAATTTTACTGTAATGAACCAGGTTATTACTCAGAATGATACTCGGTCAAAGGGCAGAAAGTTTCAACTATATATATATAAGCATTGAGAACATGTTGTTCAAAAGCAAGACTCTCATCAAAAGCCTATCATTATACATAACAATAAAATAGATGCATCAAAACAAACTAGCCGATCAGTAATTGATTAATTGTCTAATGGCCGCACCTCTACAGTTTCTAAAGCGCCTCTGTTTATCCTGCCAGCACACGCTGCAGTCCTCTGATTTTACAGATTACAATTGAAGTATAAAGCAGCTGTCTCTCTTTAAAGAAGCTGGCATCTGTGGGTGATGTTATATGGGCACTGGGAACAAAATACGGGCTGGTTGTGGTGCTTTTGCACAGTTGTAAACCACTTATCCTAAATTACAGAAGGCAACGGCACTTGTATTGAAAACAATGAGCCCTATTCAGAGAACGGTAATTAAAGACGCTAGCAACACTGTTTATGAAGAAGAAAGGTGAAATATAGCTGTATACAGTCGCAGACAAAAGTGCTTAGGCAGTTTTAAAAAAATGGGATAAACCACAAAGAAAGGGATTTCTGTCATTTTGAATTGTTCTATTGAAAGATATAAATGGAACTAGAGATTCGGCTTTATAATAAAACCAAAAATTATTACATAACATGCATGCAATGAAAAATAACGTGCAAAAACTAATTTCATACGTTGACAAAATCAGCATATTTCGTGTGAAACCCATTCGTTGCTAATTATTGACGGCCATCATGATTGAAAAGCAGCCCCTGATGATAATTATAGAATCAATAAATACAGAATCACCAAGTGCTGAAAAATAAATTGGAAATGTGTGATTCAAAAAAGCAACAGAAGTGGTTCGAACTAAATAGTAGAGCGACGATCTCCAAATAGCAGGGATACAACCACACGAAAATAGAGAAACTACCAGGAAAATAGCAGAAGGATAAGCTCTGTGTGGCTATTACTGACAAACACAGGAGAGCAGGAACTACTGCAGCTAGCTCCAGGGGTGGAAGAGCAAGCAAGATTTCTGCAAAATCTGAACGAAGAATCGTTCGAGCAGCCCGGCACCGTCCTCGGAGTACTGCAGAAGAATTGAGAGAAGATGGTCCAGAAATTCACCAGCGAACAATTCAACGATACCTTAACAAGACGAATGCCCACGGGCGAGAAACCAAGATGCAACCCTTTGTTAAAAACGACACACAAGAGTTTTCCATTGAATGCTTGAAGAAGCCTGATGATTTCTTCAAGTATTCAATTCAAAGTATTTCAACAAGAAAGCAGCAGTATGTTTGAAGAGAGGAGAAGAATTCAAAGCAAGGCTCCTCATGGCCAGTGTTAAACACGGTGCAGGGTGTGTGATGGGATGGGCTTGTCTCTCTTCCTCAGGCTCTGCCGATCTTTGTATTGTAGAAGGATCCGTGAATGTTGCAACATATCAATACATTTTGCTCTCTCATTTGTTACCCAGTGCTAGAAGGCTTATTGGACAGCAGTTTGTATTCCAGCAATACTAATGTGAGGGAGCCCAAATACTTTTGCCTGCGATATACTATATACATATATGTGTGTGTGTGTAATGCAGTTTGCTGTTTTTGAATTCACTCTCTCTCTCTCTCTCTCTCTCTCTCCTCTCTCTCAGCTCTCTCTCTCTCTCTCTCTCTCTCTCTCTCTCTCTCTCTCTCTCTCTCTCTCTCTCTCTCTCTCTCTCTCTATCTCTATCTCTATATATATATATATATATATATATATATATATATATATATATATATATATATATATATATATATATATAAATGTGTATAGCTAGATAGCTAGATAATGTCCCATTTTTTCTGTGAACTAAAAATCTATATTATTTTAGTAACTTATAAAATATTAAACAACTCACGAAAGTGGATTGCTCCCGATGTGGGGAATAGTAAATGTATTCATGCAGGAGCTTTCTTCCTTGATAATGAGGACTATTTGCAACGAGAACCAGCGCTGCACAAATGAGTTACCAGTCTTGCAAGCTACTGCACGGTTCTCAGGAGGAATTCAATATTGTGTGCAAGCAGCAAGTAAGAGGAGAGACTGGATTACAAGGCTTTTCAGGGAACCAGATGCATCTGTAATGCTGGCAGCCAGATAAAGGTGAAGTGACTCATGTCTTTGTATGAATCGCGTCATTGCATGACATGTTGTAGAGGAGGTTGTGTATCGTGGTAGCAGACAAAAGAGATTGCATGTGTACTTGTGACCCACCAAGTGGTTGTTGAATGATGAATGCATGTGATTGATTTAATTGAGATAAGCTCCCCCAAGCTTATTAAAGTTTTAACAGCATTTGCACGTCATTAATTATATTTTCTTCCTATTGGTAATCATACATATCATCCTGTCAGAACCATGCCAAATCTGTCAGGAGCGTGATAAGCACAGCGTGGTGATGTACGCCAGCACTGTTAGCAGTAGTAAGCAGGGTTGTAAAGTAAGCCACTAGCCAAAAGTCTACTTGGTTCAGTTTGTTATAGTTTTACCTAAGAGGGGCACAGTCTGCGGAAGACAGGCATTCTTCTATCACATCAAATTTCTTTAATGCAACTGGACGATGGATTCCACAGCTTTGGGCATAGTAGCACCACTTGGTAGCGTGCTGTGATTTACAGCACCTGCAAAAAGCCAGCGTTCGCATAACAGCGAAAGGACGTGACTCAAGTGCCTGAGTGCTGGCCCCCGTGCCTGGCTGCTGCTTTGCGCTGTGCAGTGAAGCCTGGATGACGTGAGCTTCGGTTTTCTGAGCTCCTTTCCTTGCCAACTGGCCTCGTAATTCCAGGTCAGGTTTTATTTTCTGTTTTTTTTTTAACTTTCCTCTAAACCACAAACAAATCTATTTGAAATCACTAAGTAAAGTGAGTGTGTGAGTTGCACAAGTGGCTTCCGTAAATGTGTTTAACTGTTTGGTTTTAATTAAGCACAGGTTCCGTCGATTATAGGAATGAGGATTTCGCGCTTGTGCGCGGCTGCTCGTTTATTTTCATATAATTTCCTTCCAGCTTCAAACCCAGTCCACCGCCCCAAATCAGGGGGGGTTACAATCAATCAGGCCCAAAGGTCGTTATCCTATTGCTTGAAATTTTATTTGGTAAACAATAGCTGACAAGATAGTGCAGTTCCGTCGCTATAGAGAGGATTTCGCGCCTGTGCGCGCTCTCGTTTATTAATATTCCTTCCAGCTTCACACAGTCCCGCCCCAATCAGACAAATACAGCAAGGGTCTTTATAACACACACACACCTTACTCAGCGTTCGTTTTATGGCTAAATAAATATAGCGTTGCTTACTTTATGCATGGTTAAAGGGAAAGTTTTTGCTTCCCTATATGTGCATTATAGAGAGTTGTTTAATTTTGTATTTTAGTGAGATGTGTGTTGTTATGTGTCCCGTGGCGCCCCCTACCTGCTCCCCTGTTTATAACGCTGTTTGGTTACAATGCTCATATTGTACGTGTGTATTCTGACAGCCCAGTGAATGCCTAGTAAAAGGATGTATAATGCAATATTAAAGCTGTTCGCTCTTGGAGGAGGTGTGTGATTGAAAGCGAGAGACCGGAATTAAAGAAGGAGGGTGGTTAGGAGATGGAGGGATAATGGTATCCAGTCCCAGGGGGCATGCTTCGAAGCAGCTGGAGGTAACTGGCTGCAGCACTTGGCAAAAGCTTATGCCAGCCAATAAAAGGTCCCCCTGGACCACCCTCATCCAATCACTGGGAGGCAGGGTGAGATTGTCTCTGTGCTGTTTTGGAGAGAGGTACTGTATAGTGAGTTATGACAGACAGCATGGCTTGGAATATTGCACACTCTTAGTGGCTCATCTCATCACAGTTTTAAACAGACCAGTGGTTAATTATATAGTTTATCATTGACAGGTAAAAGTACCCTCCTCAACCCAACTTAACGATTCTCAACTCAGAGCAGTTGATCATATTGCTGAAACAGTTTTTGTTTAAAGGCATTTTAAAAAAAGAGAGTCACAGCTGATAAACAGGTTACTTTACAATACTGGCATGCGTAGCGTGGGATACCCACTAGGGATTATCAAGAGGGTGTAGAGAACTTCATTAGTGTACTGGCACAAAACAGACCGTGGGGAACAAGGTGACACAGCAACACAATTGTAATAGTAATAATCTTTATATAGCGCCTTTCCGAGTGGACCAGCATCACAAAGCCCTTTACAAGATCCGAGACTAGGGTGTGTGAACCATGCATCAGCTGCAGAGTCACTTACAACAACGCCTCACCCCAAAGACGCAGCACAAGGAGGTTCAGGGACTTGCTCAGGGTCACACAGCGAGTCAGTGGCTGAGCTGGGATTTGAACCTCCTGGTTACAAGCCTGTTTCTTTAACCACTGGACCACACAGCCTCTTCTTCTTCTTCTTCTTCTTCTTCTTCTTCTTCTTCTTCTTCTTCTTCTTCTTCTTCTTCTTCTTCTTCTTCTTCTTCTTCTTCATGGGACTGGTGTGTAAATCAATGCAGGTCACATGACACTCTGAGCACCTCTGGTTGCAGAGACGAAAAGCCCTCATCTCAAAACAGTGCGACGCTATTGAAAGATTAAAGGCTTTCCAGCTTGTAATCTTTTCAGTAAAGTTGCAATGAAAAGATTCACTCCGGGATTCCAGCAGCTTACAGCATCGTCTTCTCGTTTAGCCCTAATATACGGGCAGGTCGAACGTTCTTATCGGTGTCTCTCCGTTCCAAACCTCGCCGGAGCTTCAGAAAACATCCTGTATGTTAAAAAGCATATAATATTGAGCCCACAGCACGCTTACAAGTGGCTTCTGGGTAACCCATGCTGTGTGGATTACAAT
>NW_024473057.1:0-11205 GCF_017654505.1 Polyodon spathula | reverse complement strand
GCATCATAGTAATTATCCCCTGCCATGGGGGAGTACAGCACAGCGTTCCTAGTTACATCATTTACACTGAGTATATCTGGAGAGCTGAGTTAGTGAAGCATCCCTGAGTCTCGGATAAATTAAACTACAGCAACACCGCAAGAGAGAGTGATCAGTAATGAACTGCCTGCGTGGGCCCTCATCTCTCCCCCTCTCCCATTAGTCTCTGAGCAATAGCTGTTTGTACAGGGCCCAAGTACCTGAGCTCTCTCTGCTCCCTTCTGTCGCTCTCTTTAACTCTCTCTCTCTTGGATCATTAACTGTTTATAACACACACGCAAACAAAAACACAACACTCGCGGTTTTCAATAACAACACACTTTTACTGTCCTGGCTTTAACTCGCTACAAACCAATGTGATGGAACTGATTACTTTTCTGCTGACACGCACGACCCCTTGGTAAACGAACGCAGCTGCCTTTACAATCTGTGGCTGCTACATTGTTTCCCTTCCAGGTCGATACGTTCTTGCAACAGAGTCTCGCCCTTTTTCCAGACTGACTGACTTCCCGACCCGGGGAAAGAACTGTCAAGCCAGCCCGTCAAAAAAACTCTGTCCTCGCTTAGCGCCCTCACAGGTCGTGAGGGAGGTTTACAACATTGTAGTTCTGTCACACGCCTCAAAGCCGATTTTTCTGGAGTGAGAGGGAGCATATTAGCGCTGCACTGCGCTCTGGAGCTTGTGCACCGCTGAAATGCTTCCCCACCTCACTTCAGAAAAAAAAGGTCTTTTCAGGAGTCGCCTTGTTTGAGAGGTCGCAAAACCTAAATCAAGGGGAAGTTCTTGTTTTGAAATGAACTTTACGAGGGATAGAAGTGCGTCCGGCTTTAAATCTCTTCTCCCTGAGCAGCAACATCGAGAGCAGCTATTTCACGAAATTAGTTTATTAACAGTTTTCGAGTTTCGGATTTCACTGCTGTTTTTGTTGGTTCTTGACAGTTGCCGTGACTGTTTGCTTAAACCGGAAAATTTCGATCCTCTGTGAATTTGCGTCCATTTCATTGGAAAGACAGACACACACAAACAGAGAGGTGACTGAGGGAGAGAGAGTCTAGCTGGACCTTGTGAATGTTCTGTGTCCTGAAACGAAGGCTTGTTTTCTAAGTGATTTAATCAGAGCGCCTGTTTGTTCAGCCGCTGCCCTCCTGCGATTTTAAACACAATGGCTTGCGAGCTGTGTCTCCTCTCTCTCTCTCTCTCTCTCTCTCTCTCTCTCTCTCTCTCTCTCTCTCTCTCTCCCTCCCTCGCTGTCTGCTGCAGGTCGAGCAAAACCAGACAAAGCAGGGCAGAGCCAGATCTCGCCTCTCCCCGGGACTGCTTCCGACCGAACAAACCCTGAAATAAATACGACGAGACAGGCACCCCCTTCGCCAGCACCCTGCTCTCCCTGCTATCTCGCTTCTAATCCATATTCATTTCAGCCGAGTATGGTTGGAAAACAAAACTAGGTCATTTTTAAAAAAAAAAAAATCCAGATTTGGGTCACTGTATCATCAATTTGAGTTTTGATCCTTTTTCAAATGCAGACAAAGTGCTTTTAGTTCAGTTGTTTTGCAATCTTGTTTGGCAGCAAATAGTATTTCCAATGCACACAGTGGCACTGCGGTCCAGTGGTTGGGTACTATCGAAGAGGCAGCACAAGGACTGGAACACTTAGCAAGCAGGGCACAGATCTACAGAAACAGCAGCAGAGAGAATCTAGATTCTTCTAGTTTCGCCTTGGCAACACTATTGAAGGCACTGGCATTAGAAACGCTTGTCTGCTTCACTCGGTTAGGTTTGAAATTCAAAGAAGAATCGGAACAGCACACAGAGGAAGGATCTAGCTTTGTCTGCTTACAGTTCTTGTAGTTTGAGTGTGTGGAAACAGCGTAAGGCATAGGGAAGCATTGTAAAGCACAGAGAGGTCTGGTAAAGCATAGGGAAGCATTGTAAAGCACAGAGAGGTCTGGTAAAGCATAGGGAAGCATTGTAAAGTCTGGTAAAGCACATTGAAAGAGGTCTGGTAAAGCATAGGGAAGCATTGTAAACAGCACAGAGACAGAGAGGTCTGGTAAAGCATAGGGAAGCATTGCACAGAGAGGTAAAAGCACAGTAAAGACAGAGAGGTAAAGCATAGGGAAGCATTGTAAAGCACAGAGAGGTCTGGTAAAGCATAGGGAAGCATTGTAAAGCACAGAGAGGTCTGGTAAAGCATAGGGAAGCATTGTAAAGCACAGAGAGGTCTGGTAAAGCATAGGGAAGCATTGTAAAGCACAGAGAGGTCTGGTAAAGCATAGGGAAGGCATTGTAAAGCACAGAGAGGTCTGGTAAAGCATAGGGAAGCATTGTAAAGCACAGAGAGGTCTGGTAAAGCATAGGCATTGCAAAGCACAGAGAGGTCTGGTAAAGTAAAGCACAGAGAGGTGTGGTAAAGCATAGGGAAGCATTGTAAAGCACAGAGAGGTCTGGTAAAGCATAGGGAAGCATTGTAAAGCACAGAGAGGTAAAGCATGGGAAGCATAAAGCAGAGAGTTTGTAAAGCACAGAGAGGTCTGGTAAAGCATAGGGAAGCATTGTAAAGCACAGAGAGGTCTGGTAAAGCATAGGGAAGGATTGTAAAGCACAGAGAGGTCTGCTAAAAAATGTTAAGACATGACAAGCCAGGGTAAATTACGGCAGATGGATAATATAGCCATGGGACAAGCACAGGAAAAGTGCAAAATTACCTGGCAAAAATCTTTTTTCTCAGGGGAAGGCTGATTTGGTAATCTCCCCTCTCCTCTCTCCTCTCTCCCTGACACAGACGTGTCTCCGGTGCTGGCCGGGTTCATCGGCGCTGGGGTCCTGGTTCTGGTAGTGTCCCTGGCCGTGTTCGTGTGGACCTGCTGCCACCAGCGCTACCACAAGAGCCTGGGCACCAACAACAACAGCGGGGAGCTGAGCGGCGACCCCCCCTACAGGTTCATCCACATGCTGAAGGGCATCAGCATCTACCCGGAGAGCCTGAGCGGGAGCAAGAGGATGGTCCGCGTGGCGCGCAGGGCAGGGGCTGCCAGGCCGGGCCCCAGGGGCAGCCATGAGGAGGGCAGCTGGGGGCCCAACACCGTGCTGGTGGAGGCGGCATCGGAGAGCGGCTCTCGCAGCGCGCCTCACCAGCCTCACCCGCAACCGAGCAGCTGCACCCCAAAGCAGCTCCCCATCCGAGCCGACTACAGCCCCGACCCGAGTCCGGAGCCCAGCCTTGGGCCCAGCAGCCTGGCCAGCAGCAAGACTGCTTCGCCCTTCACCCCTCTGGAGCCCGAGGAAGCCAAGCTGGGCACCCTGAGCTTCTCGGTGGACTACAACTTCCCCAAGAAGGCCCTGGTGGTGACGATCCAGGAGGCGCGGGGGCTGCCCGCGGTGGACGAGCGCGCTGGCAGCTCCGACCCCTACATCAAGATGACCATCCTGCCCGAGAAGAAGCACCGGGTGAAGACGCGGGTGCTGCGCAAGACCCTGGAGCCCGTGTTTGACGAGACCTTCACCTTCTACGGGGTGCCCTACAGCGGGCTGCAGGACCTGGTGCTGCACTTCCTGGTGCTCAGCTTCGACCGCTTCGCCCGCGATGACGTTATCGGAGAGGTGGTGGTGCCGCTGTCAGGGGTCGACCCCAGCACGGGCAAGGTGCAGCTCCAGCACGACATTGTCAAGAGAACCATCCAGGTGAGGCACGCGGGCACACACGAGGCACGCAGAGACCTGAGACACACACACAGAGACCTGAGACACACACACAGAGACCTGAGACACACACACAGAGACCTGAGACACACACACAGAGACCTGAGACACACATACAGAGACCTGAGACACACACAAGGCACGCAGAGACCTGAGACACACACACAGAGACCTGAGACACACACACAGAGACCTGAGACACACACAAGGCACGCAGAGACCTGAGACACACACACAGAGACCTGAGACACACACACACAGAGACCTGAGACACACACACAGAGACCTGAGACACACACACAGAGACCTGAGACACACACACACAGAGACCTGAGACACACACACAGAGACCTGAGACACACACACAGAGACCTGAGACACACACGAGGCACGCAGAGACCTGAGACACACACACAGAGACCTGAGACACACACACAGAGACCTGAGACACACACACAGAGACCTGAGACACACACACAGAGACCTGAGACACACACACAGAGACCTGAGACACACACGAGGCACGCAGAGACCTGAGACACACACACAGAGACCTGAGACACACACACAGAGACCTGAGACACACACAAGGCAGAGACCTGAGACACACACGAGACCTGAGAGACCTGAGACACACACACAGAGACCTGAGACACACACACAGAGACCAGAGACACACAGGAGACCTGAGACACACACACAGTCTGGACTCTGTGGTGTGTGTCTCTGACTGTGTGTGTCTCCTCATGTGAGGGTCCTATCTGGACTCTGTGTGGGAGACAGGGAGGGAGAGGGGGAGAGAAGGAGAGGGAGGGAGAGAGAGGGGGAGAGGGAGAGAGGGAGAGGGGGAGAGGGAGGGAGAGAGAGGGGGAGAGGGGGAGAGGTGCAATGTTATCTCAGGCTGCACTCAATCGATCCCAGAGTGTAGTAAAGGCTGCCCTGTAATGAGCTTTATCACCGGTTTCCCAGGCACTCAGCCAGGATAATAGAAGAGTGGGGCTAATGACCATTACCCACTGAGTGATAATGAAGGGCAATGGATAGAGGGGGCTGGAGGCTCACAGGGTCAGGGTTCGAGTACAGGTTAGCAGAGTTAGCAGAGTATCCCAAGATCCAAAATTACAGAGGAACCGGGGAGAGATCACTCCGGGTTATGAAACCTGGACACCTCTTGAAGTCTCTGCTCCGCTGGAAGCAGAGTTTTATGTTCCAGATGCAAAGCAGTGGAGGGAGTGCTGACTTTAGCTATTAACGAGGCAGCTGCTGAAAGTGTCGTGTTCGCTACAGCCGTCTGTAACTCAGGGGCAGCACGGGACCGCCTTCACCACAAAACGATTCCAATTATTAATATTTTAAATTGATTTCTGCTGGTTTTTGCACAGGCTGGGCTATCAGACAGTAGCTGTAAATTTCCTCTCCCTGCACGCCAATAACTGTTTCCATACCTGGGCTCTTTGCAAAGTGCACAGCGCTCACAGCCCGCAGCGCTGGTAAAACATTTAGCGAATTTTCACACTGAGAGAAAGACTCTCGTGTGTGTAGAGAGAGCGTGTGTGTGTGTGTGTGCGTGCGTGTGTGTGTGAGTATGTGCAGGGATGTGTGTGCGTGTATGCACGCGCGTGTGTGTGTGTGTGTTTTTTTTACTGTATGTCGTGTATTTATGAGGAAAGGAGAGGCGAGAGAAGAGGAGTGGGAGAAGATAGGGAAAAGAGGAGAGAGGAGTGAGGAGGAGAGAGGATTGAAGAGAGAGAGAGGGGGGGAGAGAGAGGGGTAGAGAGAGAGAGAGAGAGGAGAGAGAGAGAGAGAGAGAGAGAGAGAGAGAGAGAGAGAGAGAGAGAGAGAGAGAGGAGAGAGAGAGAGAGAGAGAGAGAGAGAGAGAGAGAGAGAGGGAGAGAGAGAGAGAGAGAGAGAGAGAGAGAGAGGGGTAGAGAGAGAGAGAGAGAGAGAGAGAGAGAGGGAGAGAGAGATGGCGCCCCCAGCAGTTGACTCCCTGTAATAACCCAGGCTGTGCTCACACAGCCCCCCCGCCCCACGCCAGGGTGATGTCATAGTGCTTGGCAGGCTAATCCAATTCCAGTAATTCAATGTCCTGCCGCTTCAGAAGTTCAGCTCCGGCTCCGGTCCGCCTCCCACAGCTCGTCACCCTGGCAACAGTCAGAGCTCTGGAATCAAGGCAGTCCAATCAGCAGGCAAGGGGGGGGCTGAGGGGAGGGGGGAAGGACAGAATGCAGATCCAGCTGTGGAATAATTCTTTCTGGACTCTGCTGCTGTTTGCTGGTGAATGCGACCGTCACACACACCTGTTAAACACTCACTCGTGCTGAATTTACAAATTCAATGATAAGCACTTTGAGGTATTAACTCCAGAATAACAAGGTGAGGTAAAGCATATTATTAAACGTGGCAAACACAGGATAAACACACTCGACCACTACAAGCCCCCGAATTCGAGTTTTGCTCTGGTTTGTGTTCGCTTTTCCTGTCTGAAAATGTCTTGCTCATGTCAGTTTGGCGCTCACGTTTCCTGCAGTAAAAGCACAGCAAAGTGTAATGAACTGCATGGAGACAGCGGCAAGGCAGGAGCACAGAGCGGAGTGACAAAACACATGACAAAAACATGGCAAGCTGGGGTGAACTACGGGAAATGCAGAGTGTAACCATGGGAGAAGCGTGGGGAAAGTTATCGTGCAAATTGTGGTGAACTGAAATGAGAAGCAACTGTGATTAGCTTGAGTGTGTTTGATTGCTGATCGCTGTGAGTGTGTCTGCGTGTGAGTGGATTGCTGATCGCTGTGAGTGTGTCTGCGTGTGAGTGGATTGCTGATCGCTGTGAGTGTGTCTGTGTGTGAGTGGATTGCTGATCGCTGTGAGTGTGTCTGTGTGTGAGTGGATTGCTGATCGCTGTGAGTGTGTCTGTGTGTGAGTGGATTGCTGATCGCTGTGAGTGTGTCTGTGTGTGAGTGGATTGCTGATCGCTGTGAGTGTGTCTGTGTGTGAGTGGATTGCTGATCGCTGTGAGTGTGTCTGTGTGTGAGTGGATTGCTGATCGCTGTGAGTGTGTCTGTGTGTGAGTGGATTGCTGATCGCTGTGAGTGTGTGTGTGTGAGTGGATTGCTGATCGCTGTGAGTGTGTCTGTGTGTGAGTGGATTGCTGATCTGTGAGTGTGTCTGTGCTGTGTGTCTGTGTGTGAGTGGATTGCTGATTGCTGTGAGTGTGTCTGTGTGTGAATGGATTGCTCATCCCTGTGCTTTGTTTCAGCAGTGTGTGTGTGTGTGAGTGGATTGCTCATCGCTGTGCTTTGTTTCAGCAGTGTGTGTGTGTGTGAGTGGATTGCTCATCGCTGTGAGTGTGTCTGTGTGTGAGTGGATTGCTCATCGCTGTGCTTTGTTTCAGCAGTGTGTGTGTGTGAGTGGATTGCTCATCGCTGTGCTTTGTTTCAGCAGTGTGTGTGTGTGAGTGGATTGCTCATCGCTGTGCTTTGTTTCAGCAGTGTGTGTGTGTGTGAGTGGATTGCTCATCGCTGTGCTTTGTTTCAGCAGTGTGTGTGTGTGAGTGGATTGCTCATCGCTGTGCTTTGTTTCAGCAGTGTGTGTGTGTGAGTGGATTGCTCATCGCTGTGCTTTGTTTCAGCAGTGTGTGTGTGTGAGTGGATTGCTCATCGCTGTGCTTTGTTTCAGCAGTGTGTGAGTCGGGGAGAGCTGCTGGTGTCCCTGTCATACCAGCCTGTCACTCAGAGACTGAACGTGGTTGTGCTCAAAGCCAAGCACCTACCCAAAATGGACATCACTGGACTCTCAGGTAGCCAGTATTTACTCCACTCTACCTAACCCCTCCCTTCAAAGAGAATCACTGATAATAAACCACGCGAGCATGCAGTCTGTGTCATTAATATCCTTTATCCACTTGCCTGCGTGAAGCACCTCTTCAGGTGACAATTTCAATTTCCACTTAGCAATCAATAATATAGAAACAGTCACCCCTGACCGCTTTGTGCCTTCATTTGGCATCAAACAACTTCTGAAACGTCTCATGCGTTTTACCATTTGTGGCTCTGTGTTCCTTTTCTCTTGCCATTTTGAATGGCCCATTAAAATCATCAGTTAAATGAGCCAATCACTGATTTGCCTATTTTGACAGTTCTTTCCCAAGATTTCCACTTGCAGTGGTTCGATTTCACATGCGCAATTATCACAACTGCAGAAGCAGTGGGGTGCTCTAAATAATACACGCGCGCACGACTGGATTATAAAACTGTGGCTGTAAAACTTTAACTCCACTTGGACAGCTCTTGGGCGGTGACCATTTTCTGTCTTAACACAGAGGACCTGAGTGAAAAAAATACTTACTCAATGAACCTTAAACTAGCAATCTGACAGCACCAGAGAATGGCACTGCTGTAGAATTGCAAGATAATGACTGAACTTCTATGGCAATAAAGCCTGAGGCCTCGGCTCGCGGTGGCATTGTTTGAACGAGGGAGTGGCATTGTTGACAATAAACGTTATCGCTCTTATACTTCAGCCTTTTATAGTTATTATTTATTTCGTCTTCCAACAGCTGCAAAGCTTTTCATCAGTAAGGTTACTGAGCAAAAGCAGAACGCCCACATCCATAGCAAAGGGAGCGCTGTGTGGGGTTGCTAAATCTCTCTCTCTCTCTGTCTCCGTCACAGACCCCTACGTGAAAGTGAACGTGTTCTACGGCCGCAAGCGCATTGCTAAGAAAAAGACCCACGTGAAGAAGTGCACCCTGAACCCCGTGTTCAACGAGTCCTTCATCTACGACATGCCGGCTGAGCTTCTCCCCGACATCAGCGTGGAGTTCCTGGTCATCGACTTCGACCGCACCACCAAGAACGAGGTGGTGGGCAGGCTGGTCCTGGGGGTGCACAGCCCCACTGCCGCGGGCGCCACGCATTGGAAGGAGGTGTGCGACAGCCCCAGGCGGCAGTTCGCCAAGTGGCACTGCCTGGGAGAGCACTAGCGGGAGACAAGCCAGACCATGACAGACAGACAGACAGACAGACAGACAGACAGACAGACAGACAGACAGACAGACAGACGAGCCGCTACCACTACTGCTATACTGGCATCAAGCATCTTTCAAAGGAACTTGTACAGAGATGAATACAGAAGAAAAAAAAAATATTAAAATAAAAACAGACTTGTTTTAGTGCGAAAAAGCCTTGCTGTTAATTCTGAGCTCTTTAGAGATTTTACAGGGCACCGAAAAACACTCAGAAACAACATACCAACAACCCAGGTGTATTACTGGTGGTGACAGTATATTTCACTCTATTGCATGCCTGAAAAAACAGTGCATATAACTCTATAACTGTTTGGTACTTAATCTAACTTTCTTTTTTTTCTGCCATCAATGCAAGGGTCAATATTTCATTTCTGCAGCAGCGTGTGAAAAAAAAAAAAGCCGAAAACAAATCAATGTTTTTTTGTTTTTTTTTTTTTTTTTTAAAAACCCGGGTATTTAAAATACACACCCGGGTGAATACGGTTGTAGAGGAGGGTCCCAAACGCTGTGTCAGGACCGGAAAACAAAAAATCGCATTGACGAGAATCAGTAAATAGCAACAGCATAGCCCAGCCGAGGGATGGGAAACAGATATTGCACAGGACAGTGTGGTCCTGATACGAGAGCAGCCAGACAGAGCCCAAAGCTTGTGTAGACGGGGTTAGTGAATGCATTCAGCCAAGAAGGAATATTTGAGGTCTGATCGAAGTCTTGTGCGGAGAAACCTAACCTATATTTTAAACTCTGAATCCAGGACCAGAGGGCTGCTGTGTATTAGCTACACCGCTGAGCTGTTTTCTGAACCAGACAGACTCTGTTAATCGTTGTGATGGCAGAGAATCAAATAGTAGGGTTTATTATTTCCATCTGTAAAATCCTAAAGGTTTTAGATAAAGTTAATCCAATTAGAACTGAAGGAGGCTCTTTGTTTAGACAGCTGTGAATGGAAGGGATATCTGCTAAAACTCTGGAAACATTACAAATACTCATTCTGTCCTATTAAACTCCAGAAACATTACAAATACTCATTCTGTCCTATTAAACTCTAGAAACATTGCAAATACTCATTCTGTCCTATTAAACTCTAGAAACATTGCAAATACTTAGATTCTATCCTATTAAATCTGTTAGTCGGGACAAATATTGTGCTAGGAAGGGATGAGCATTGATGGGCCAAACGCCTCTCATCGCTCCCAAACGTGTCTTGATCAGAGTAATGCAGTAAAAGAGATTTTTATTTGTAAATACAAATGACCATTGCTTGTGTCAGACCCCCCTCCCCATGAGACGCCCGCTATTACCTCCCGGATGAAAGGATTTCAGTATGTATTCCACCCGGGGGAGAAAGCTGAAAGCACAGCCAGCCGTGTGACGAGTCAGCCTGGTCTCTGTGCCCCTCCCTCCCTCGCTGTGTGCCACCCCAGGAGGCAGGAGGTTGAGCGATTCGGACTGCGGGCTATTTGTAAAACACACCGTATCTACGACAAAATCCGGGAGCAGAAAGGGTTTCTAATAAAATTTAAAACAGGAAATAGGGGAAGGGTCCCCCCCGATAAGAAACTCGCAGGCAACTGGGAGGAAGTGTAATACTATAATATAAACAGGCTGAAATCGTGTGGTTTTTTTTTTTATTATTATTATTATTTATTACCAAAAATATCAAATTATCCTTTCCCATAATTTGTTGTATTTTTTAATGCATAAAAAACACTGAATTGTGACCATAGTCAGAGAAGCATGCATTAACCAACATCCCTGCAGCTCTCCTCTGCTGAAACACTTTGATTTCAGGACTGAACTCTTAATACACCCCTAGCTTATTAGCCTTTCCATTCAGTTTCAGTAATAACTGGGACCGTTTCATTATGAACAGCAAACTTCTTCCTCTGAACACACCTTTCATATTTTTGACGAAACATTTCCCTGAGGTCTTGAACACGTGGAAGAGCAGAAGGGATAATGTGGTTGCGTTCTGGGCATAGCGTGCTGCTTCTCAGCTTCACTCGCTGTCAACAATACTGTCTGTGTGTTTCAACCCAAATGTCAAATTCTGCAATCTAGTATTTCTGTATATAAATCTACGGTATATATTTCAGAAACGATCTGATTTTTGTTCTGTTCTTTTCTGCTGTACATTTCAAGGCGTCAAAAGACGCTCCCTATTACTCACTCTCTCTCTCTCTCTCTCTCTCTCTCTCTCTCTCTCTCTCTCTCTCTTTTGAATCATCCTTCTTGTCTGGTCTGTTGTAAAACTGAACTGGGAAAAAAGTGTAATAATACTAATAATGATGATAATAATACTAATAATAATAATGATAATGATAACAATACCAATGATAATGATACTACAAAAGTACTTTATGTGGAAATAAAACTGAGCTGTGTTTAAACTGCATAACTCTATGCTAATATATTACCCTGTTGCTATCTTGTA